>NC_041383.1:461762212-461787193 GCF_002162155.2 Triticum dicoccoides | reverse complement strand
TGAGCGATGCCACATAAAGGGCTTTAAAAGAAATGCCACAGTCGGGCGTCTGAGCGACGCCACATAAAGGGCTTTAAAAGAAATGCCACAGTCGGGCGTCTGAGCGACGCCACAAAAAGGGCTTTAAAAGAAATGCCACTGTCGGGCGTCTGAGCGACGCCACATAAAGGGCTTTAAAAGAAATGCCACAGTCGGGCGTCTGAGCGACGCCACATAAAGGGCTTTAAAAGAAATGCCACAGTCGGGCGTCTGAGCGACGCCACATAAAGGGCTTTAAAAGAAATGCCACAGTCGGGCGTCTGAGCGACGCCACATAAAGGGCTTTAAAAGAAATGCCGCAGTCGGGCGTCTGAGCGACGCCACATAAAGGGCTTTAAAAGAAACAATCATAATGAATATCCCTGGAGGTAGAACCATCCCAGAGATACTCGATAATAACAATAATATCATGGGTTAGTCAACAATAATAATAATCATCATAGATATCACAAGTCACGAGTAGTAATTCCATTTTTCTGGTTAACGGTTTCACCTCCGAAGACCGACACTAAGACCGACACCTGACCCATCCCAGACTGTAATCCTTAACCGTAGACACGGCTATTCGAATAGGTTTATTCTCTGCAGAGGGTGTACTCTTTACCCACGAGTAACGGAATTCTCTAGTCCAGCAGGACTAATTCCGTCTACGGTATTTTTGTTGAAAACACACCTAACTTGCACACACCAGCTTATCTCACACGTGTCTGGAATCACCCACGACACCTGTTAAGCAAACTCCAAGTGGGGAGGCTACAACCTCGCGTAGCATGGGATCAAATTTATATCGCGCGCTCTAAGGGGTGGCCTCCCCTCTCGGTCCCAACCGGAAACACCCATGCCCCCGGACCAGGTGGCCTGCCTACCAGCTACAACCGGTATGTTCCACCATGGCCTCTCTGTACGGTGTGTGCTGGAAAGAGGTTGACAACTTACTGAACCGTACTCTACTTGCTGTAGAGACGAGTGGTAGTACGAAACAAGTATGGGGGTTACTGGAACAAGACTCGATTTACGGTCGACTCAGGAGGTTCAAGTATTCCCTGCATGATTAGCATGACGAATATATTTCATCCAACAGAGTCACCGCTCATATCACCTTACCATGCCATACCAGACATAACCGTCCCGACGGAGACCGGCGACAAACTCATGCCTACCCAAGGCCGAGGTTTTCCCGGGTTCCTACCGGTATGCATGCAAGGCACATGAGGGTGATTATCATCACAAGTGAATCCATTTCCAACAGCATGGGAATCAACAACATGCACCCATGCATATGATCATATCACATGAAATAACAAGTCCTTCGAAATGCGGTGGTGTTATAAATGTATCAATGATCACACCAAAAATATTATGCCAGGGTTCAGAATGCTTGCCTTCAATGTTGTGGAGGGGTGAGGTGCTCTCCAAAACTTTTGAAAGCTTCTTCTCTCTCCCAAAATCCTATTTAAAAATATATTTGAATTAACACATATTTCAAAAACAGAACCAAAAAGTTGTTTGAAATTTTTTCAAATAAATCATAAAATAAACTAGACCAAATTTAAGGAAGGTAGGAAAAAGAATCAACTCATTTGGAGTTATATTTAAAAAGTTATAGCCAGTCAAAGATTTGGTCAAATCTGTTTTTTTTTAAATTAAAACAGAAAAGAAAACGATTCAGACGAGATTACGCTTTCGGTACAGAGGAGGCGTACTTGAGGCTTTACGCCTCCACTTAACCACGTGGACAGTGCGGGGTGTCACTGACAGTGGGCCTGCCTGGCCCACTGGTCAGGTTTGACCAGTCGCCGCGCGTCGTCTCCCTCCTTTGCCCGAGCGGAGCGGGGCTCCGGCGATCGTCGCCGGCGTTAGGCTGCTCCTCGCGGGCCCCCGAGGGTGGTGATGGATCCGTAAGGTTGGGGCAGTCCTCCCGGTAGTCGTTGGGTCGGCGGGGACGGAGTGAGCGGCCGGCGGCGAGCTCCGCGGCGGAGGAAGGCTTCGGTGGCGAAGTGACTTTGTGGCGGCGTTGGCTCCCGATCAAAATCAAGTAGGGGAAAAGGCTCACGGGAGGATGAGGATGTTCTTGGTGGAGAGAACGGAGAGGGAGAGATACTGGAGGTGCCGGATTGGCCGGGGCGGTGGCGGCGGCAGGAGTTGCCGGAGATGAGGAAGGAGGCCTCCCCGGGTCGAATGCGAGCTAGGGGGGTGCCATAGGGGTGGTCTGAGGTCGCGTGCGTGCTCAGAGGAGCTCGGGGTGTCCATTTATAGCGCGACGAGGTCGGTTCCGCGGCGGCCGTGGATAAGCTTTCTGGCGAACCGCCTCTTTGTGGCTAGGGCGACGTGGCGGCGACGAGCGCTAGGGGACGAAGCTGCGGATGAGCACGCACTGCTCACAGGGGCAGGTGGCGAGCCGGGGTGGCTTGGGCGGCGCTGAACGGCGCAGGGCTGTCGGGCGGCGGCAGAGGCTAGCTCTTGGCTTGCCGGGCGTGGCGAGGGGCGGCTTGGCGCGTAGCTGAGAGAAGGGGAGCGCGTGGCGAGGTTCTGCAGAGCGGGCCAAAGCCGTGGGGGCCAGCGTGTCGGCTCGGCCGCGTGGCTGCAATTTGCGCGCTCTGGGCGCGTCTAGTGCACGCACGGGACGTGCTCGACGAAATGCTATGGCATGTTAGGGGGCTCCAAACCACAAGAAAGTTAGCAGGGTGGGGTTATAGTTTAAGGCAAAACCATTGGACATGCTGGTCTGGCCAGGGGATTAAGTCCATAGTGCAAACAAGGACTCATGTCAAAACTGATCATGCCTGAAAGGTGTTTGACAAAATGCCAAGGGCACTTAGGCATTTCTTGGAGTGGCCAAAATCTCCAGATCAGTGTCTCTGTGGATGAAAGAGAGAGTGGTGAGGCTATTTGGCCAAAAGCAGAAACTTGTTAGTGTAACTTTAGCAGAATTTCAATTCTGGACAGGAAATATATGACATTATTTCATGAACCAAAAATGATCCAAAAGGTGCATGCTCCTGGACTTAAGGGTTTAACATGGGGGACTACAAGTAGGAGAAATGATCAAGGGTTAAAGAGCAAGTAAAAACATGGTTGCTGTACAAACCATCAAGTTGGTCCAGAATGAAGATGAGGTTGATTCACTCAAATTTTTCAAAGAACATAAATAGGTTTGTGCACAAAGTGAAATAATAGGCTCCTACTGACCTCCCCTAATTTTGGTAGAAGTTTTAAAGAAATATTTAAATAGGTTGTAGTGCAAAATGCACTCTGGACCAGAGAAGAAAAATTGAGTGCAGGGCTCAAAATATTTCATGAATGAATTATATTTTAGCATAAAAGTGATTTAAAAACATCACATGACATCTCCAAATTTTTGTGGGAATCTTAAGTGAATTTATCAAATGGTTGTAGTTCAAGTAAGGCCATTTAACCTAGAAAACCCTTTTCAAGAAAATAAAGATCAAGCAACTTAATTATTTAATTAGTTACACTGATAAAAGGAAAGTTTTTCTTGAGAGGTTAAACAAGTCCAACAACATTTTTGAAAAGTTTTCTCTTTGGGAAAAACTCATCATAACAGGGAAGGAAAAGATTTAAACAAAATCAAAATGGAGCTCAAAAATTCAAAGTTTTAAATCCTGGCAAAATTTTATTCCATTAAAACAAGGCCAAAATTTTGGTGTGTCACAGAGGTCGCCTAGGCCGCCGAGAGGGAGTCGGAGAGAATGACGCCCGCCATCAGATCGACTGACTCCACCGATCCCTGGCGCTGGAAGAAGAAGATGAGTTGGGTCCGCCTTGCTTCGGGCCCCGCATCAGAGACGAGCCCTTCCCCAAAGGGTTCACGCTACCCCGAGACACGCCAAAGTACACCGGCTCCGTGAAGCCGTAAGACTGGCTGATAGACTACTCCGCAGCCGTCTGCATAGCAAACGGCAACAAGCGAGTTGCCGTGAAGTATGTTCCTCTCATGCTCCAGGGCACGGCCCGGACATGGCTGAACAGCTTGAAGCCCCGCAGCATCAATAGCTGGGTCGACTTCACCGAAGCCTTCATTCGCAACTTCACCAGCACGTACAAGCGACCTCCCAAGCCGCGCCAGCTCTCCTTGTGCGTGCAAGGCCCTGAAGAATCAACGCGCGACTACCTCACACGCTGGGGAGAACTTCGAAACTCCTGCGAGGGCGTGCACGAGGTGCAGGCTATTGAGTACTTCACCGCCGGGTGCCGAGAGGGCACCCTCCTCAAGCACAAGCTCCTCTGCGACGAGCCAGAAACCCTTGACGAAGTGCTAGTCATGGTGGATAAGTACGCCACGGCCGACTCTTCTATGAAGACGGAGATTCAAGTCAATGCGGCTGGCAAGGTGACTCCCCAGGCTCCCAGAACCCCAGCTGGAGACGCCAGTCGGCGACAACAACAAAACGACAACAAGCGCAAGGCCCCACAGCCGACTTCCAACAGTCGGCAGGTCGCAGCAGTAGAAGATCAGCAGCCGGAGGGGCAGCCTCCGGCCAAGCGGCAGAAAGGCGGCAAGTCCAATTGGTTGCCGGCTTTCTCCTATGAGCAGACTTTGGATGGTCCTTGCAAGTTCCACAGCGGCGCGAAGCCGTCGAACCACACCACCAGAAAGTTCCACTGGCTCGCCAGAATCGCCAAGGGAGACGGCCTCGCTCCTCCGCCGCCTGCGGGGCCGCCGCCTCCGCCGCCGCCCCAGCAGCCGGCGGCTCGGCCAGTCGGCGCAGTACAAGACGAGTTTCCAGAAGAGCAAGGAGCCTACGTAGTATTCACCAGTGTGGCAGATGACCGGCGCAGCAGGCGCCAACAGCAGCAAGAAGTAAATGCAGTAGCAACAGATGCTCCAGAGTTCATGCACTGGTCCGAGAGGCCTATCAGTTGGAGTCGGGCGGATCACCCAGAGGTGATGCCGAGTCCAGGCTCTTATGCCCTGGTCTTAGGTGCGACCTTGGCCACCGATAGGCGGGCCGCCCGTTTCTCGCGGGTCCTGATAGACGGAGGCAGCAGCATAAACATTCTATACAAAGACACCATGGAGAAGCTCGGAATCAGGCAAAGGCAGCTGCAGAGCAGCCGCACCGTGTTCCATGGAATTGTACCCGGCCTCTCCTGTTCACCAATCGGCAAGATCCTGATTGACGTCCTCTTCGGGGACAAAGATCACTTCCGCCGAGAGCCGGTCTGGTTCGAAGTGGTGGACTTGGAGAGCCCGTACCACGCGCTGCTTGGCTAGCCTGCCTTGGCCAAGTTCATGGCGGTTCCCCACTACGCCTACCTCAAAATGAAGATGCCGAGTTCCAAGGGGATTCTGACCATTGCCGGCGACTACAAGAAGTAGTCCGCTTGCGTGGCCAAGAGCAGCCGGCTGGCCGAGTCTTTGGTGATCGCAGCCGAGAAGCGGCTCCTTGACCGAGTCGTGGCGATGGCCGGAAAGCAGCCAGAGATGTCGCCCGACCCCAAGGAGTCGGAGGTAGAAGGATCATTCAAGCCGGCTAAAGAAACCAAGAAGATACCCTTGGACCCAGAACACCCAGAGAGATACGCTGTCATAGGCACAGGCCTTGACAGCAAATAGGAAGGTGAGCTCGTCGATTTCCTCCGTGAGAATCGGGACTTCTTCGCATGGTCCCCCAAGGACATGCCGGGTGTGCCGACGGAATTCGCCGAGCACAAGCTACACGTCAGACCAGATATGAAGCCCGTCAGGCAGCCCTTGCGCCGCCTGTTAGAAGAGAAAAGAAGAGTTGTTGGAGAAGAGATAGCCCGACTCCTGGCAGCCGGCTTCATCATGGAAGTGTTTTTTCTAGAGTGGCTAGCAAACCCGGTGTTGGTACTGAAGAAAAACAAGCAGTGGCGGATGTGCATCGACTACACGAGCCTCAATAAAGCCTGCCCAAAGGACCCGTTTGCTCTGCCAAGGATTGATCAGGTGATAGACTCCACAGCCGGATGCGAGCTGTTAAGTTTCCTAGACGCATACTCAGGATACCACCTGATCAAGCTGAATCTAGCAGACTGACTGAAGACCGCATTCATCATGCCGTTTGGAGCCTTCTGTTACCTGACTATGATGTTCGGCTTAAGGAATGCCGGCGCCACCTTTTAGCGTTGCATGCAGAAGTGCCTCCTCAAGCAACTCGGCAGGAACGCCCACGTCTATGTGGACGATGTGGTGGTGAAGACGGAAAAGCGTGGGACGCTGCTGGAAGACCTCAAAGAGACCTTTGAAAATTTGCGCCGATTCCGGATCAAGCTCAACCCCGAGAAGTGCGTTTTCGGAGTACCAGCCGGCCAGCTCCTTGGCTTCCTGGTCTCCGAACGCGGCATAGAGTGCAACCCCGTGAAGATCAAGGCCATTGAGAGAATGGAGGTACCCAGCCAACTGTTGGATGTGCAGAAGTTCACCGGCTGCTTGGCGTCCATCAGCCGATTTATCAGTCGGCTGGGAGAGAAAGCTCTGCCTTTGTATCAACTGATGAAGAAGACCACCTTTTTTGAGTGGAACCACAAGGCAGATGAGGCATTTCTCCAACTGAAGAAGATGTTGACTACTCCCCCCGTGTTGGCGGCTCCGACTCCCAAAGAGCCCATGCTCTTGTACATCGCCGCCACCAGTCGAGTAGTCAGCACAGTCATCGTAGTCGAGCGCAAGGAGGAAGGCAAGGCGCTCCTAGTCCAGAGACCGATATATTACCTGAGCGAGGTACTGTCGACCTCCAAGCAAAACTACCCTCACTATCAGAAGATGTGTTACGGCGTGCATTTTGCCGCCAAGAAGCTGAAGCCCTACTTTCAAGAGCACCCAATCACTGTGGTTTGCACTGCTCCACTCGCCGAGATCATTGGAAGCCGAGACGCCTCCGGCCGAGTGGTCAAATGGGCTATAGATCTAGCCCCTTACACCATCTACTACCAGCCCCGCACCGCCATCAAGTCGCAGGCGCTGGCCGACTTCCTCGTCGACTGGGCCGAGACCCAGTACCTGCCGCCAGCGCCCGACTCCACCCATTGGCGGATGCACTTCGACGGCTCCAAGATGCGCACCGGCCTTGGAGCCGGCGTCGTCCTCACCTCCCCTAAGGGCGACAAGCTCAAATACATGCTGCAAATCCACTTCGCCGCCTCCAACAACGTCGCCGAATATGAAGCGCTCATCCATGGGCTCCGGCTTGCCAAAGAACTCGGCATTCGCCGGATCCTGTGCTACGGCGATTCCGACTTGGTGGTTCAGCAATCATCCGGCGACTGGGACGCCAAAGACGCAAACATGGCAAGCTACCGCTTCCTGGTGCAGCAACTCAGCGGATATTTCGAGGGGTGCGAATTCCTTCACGTGCCAAGGAATGACAATGATCAAGCAGATGCCTTGGCACGAGTCGGCTCCACTCGCCAAGCGATACCTTCTGGCGTCGCCCTTCAGCGCCTCCTCAAGCCGTCTATCAAGCCTTCACCAGAGTCAGACTCCATTTTCGTGCCGGCTCCGCCAGAAATAGTCGGATCCGACTCCAAGGCCCCAGCAGGCGAGCTCAAGAAAGCCACAGTTGAAACCAGCCCGGGGACTGCGCCAGTCGGCCCGGGGACTTCAGAGCCCAGCCCGGGGACTGTGCCAGTCGGCCCGGGGACTTCCGAGCCCGGCCCGGGGACTACGCCAGTCGGCCCGGGAGCTGCCCCAATCATCCCAGAGATTCCCTCAATCCAGCAAACGGCGGCAGACTCCAACCCGCCGCCTCCCAGCCCAGCCACCCTTGTCCAAGTCGCTGTGGTAGCAGTTGAAGAGATAGCAGCACCTTCATGGGCACAGCCCATCCTCAAGTTTCTAGTGAACAAAGAGTTACCAACGGATGAGATCTCAGCTCGGCAAGTGCAGCGCCGAGCAGCAGCATACACCATAGTCAATAGAGCTAGTTAGGCGCAGTGTCACTGGTGTCTACCAGCGCTGCGTAGAATCAGAGCAAGGCCAAGCGATTGTCTGAGACATCCATCAGGGCGAGTGCGGCCACCATGCGGCTTCGAGGGCACTCGTGGCCAAAGCCTTTCGGCACGGTTTCTTTTGGCCGACTGCCCTGGAAGAAGCTAAAGAGCTAGTCCAAAAATGCAAGGGGTGCCAGATGTTCCGCTCCAAGCCCCTTCAGCCGGCTTCCGCGCTGAAGACAATCCCCATTGCCTGGCCCTTCGTAGTTTGGGGCCTGGACATGGTAGGACCATTCAAGATGGCCCGAGGCGGCCTAACTCATTTGCTTGTCGCGGTGGACAAGTTCACCAAGTGGGTGGAAGCAAAGCCTATCAAGAAATTGAACGGGCCTACAACAGTAACCTTCATTGCCGACATCACAGTGCGGTACGGCATACCGCACAGCATCATCACCGACAACGGCACCAACTTCGCCAAAGGCGCCTTGGCTCGTTTCTGCGCGACGCAGGGCATCCGACTGGACTTAGCGTCCGTTGCCCATCCGCAGTCAAACGGCCAGGTGGAACGAACCAATGGCCTCATCCTGTCCGGCATCAAGCCTCGATTGGTCAAACCACTCGAGCGTTCGGCCGGCTGTTGGGTCGAAGAGCTGCCTGCTGTCCTCTGGAGTCTGCGCACAACCCCAAACAAGTCAACCGGCTTCACGCCTTTCTTCCTCGTCTACGGCGCCGAAGCCGTCATCCCAACGGATATAGAGTTCGACTCTCCGCGAGTCTCCATGTACACCGATGAGGAAGCCGAAGAAGCACGCCAAGACGGCGTCGATCTGCTGGAAGAGGGCCGACTGTTGGCACTCAGTCGGTCCGGCATCTACCAGCAGAGTCTGCGCTGATACTACAACCGCAAGGTCAAGCCAAGATCGTTCCAAGAGGGCGACCTTGTGCTCCGGTTGATTCAGAGAACAGCCGGCCAGCACAAGTTGTCGGCGCCTTGGGAAGGTCCCTTCATCATCAGCAAGGTGCTAGGGAACGACTCCTACTATCTGATCGACGCTCAGAAGCCTCGAGCGCGCAAGAGGGACGACTCCGGCAAAGAAACAGAGCGCCCATGGAACGCGAATCTTCTTTGAAGATTTTACAGTTGATGCAGTATGTATCGCATTGCCCTCTTTGTATTAAAGTACTAAGACCTTAGGCCCCCCAGGACGAGCCCGGGGACTGCCTTTTTGATTATCTGTATGATAAGAATTACGCTTCCGAATATGCTGCTCCTTTATCATACTGTCTGGCACCGGGTCCGACTAGTCGGCCCGGGGACTCGCCGTCTTGCGCTATGAAATGCTTCCTGCGGTCAGACAAGTAATGTGTTGCGCTCAAGCCGTCTCCTGTCGAAAGCCGCAGCTCGCAGAGCGACTGTCGGCAGGCAGGGGGCAAGCAAGAACGAGCGTACGCATGAAAAATGGCTAAGGACCTAAAAGTTTACGCATAGCCCAAGCCGGCTACCAGCCTTCCCCCAGCAAACCGACTCATGAGCAGTCGGCTCGCCGTCTTGACTTTTTATCAAGGACAGCCGACTCTCGAATAGTCGGCCTGTCATTTTCTAGCCGATTTGCTGGAGAACTCTAAATGGCTAAGTACTTGCCTCCCTAAAGTAGCCAAGCACTTGACCCGGCGACAGTCCGCAGAGCGGCTGCCCAGCCGGCAAGGCGGCAACTAAAGGAAGGCGGCAAAGGAAAAAGTCTAAGGAGCAATAAGCAAGTAAAGGCGGGAATTAGATGAATATTTACATAGGCCCTCGGTCGAATCTCCGAATAAGAATTCAGGATACACCCCGTGGGTGGAATTGTTCGAATCTAACAAGTCTTGCAAAAGGTTAATAAAGACAGATAAACAGAAGCGATCTAGGATGCGGCCTCCAGGGCCGGAGGATCGGAGGTGACGGCGGTGTCGGATGCCGGGGCAGTCGGCTGGGCGGTCTCAGCCTGGTCGCCTCCGGCGGCGGTCGCCTTATCCCCACGCGGCTCGTTGCTGGAGGCGCGATCGGGCTGAGGCTGGCCGCCTGCTTCGTCTTCTGGCGCCTCCTCCTCGCCTCCGTCCTCTGACTCGTCCTCCTCCTCGGCGCTGGAGTCAATCACCTCCGCCGAGTCCTCCTCGTACTCCGGGTTCATCCCGAACCAGTCCGGCAGGGCCTCCTCGCCGCCTTCAGTCCACTCGGGCACGAAGACGCTGGTGTCCGTGTACTCGGCGATGGCCACCGCGCGCTCGACAAGGGCGCCTTCTGCGGCCTCCAGCTCGGCCTGGGCCTCTGACCGGAATGCGGCCAGACGGTCTAGGTCCAGCCCCGGATACCACCCCTTGACGAACTCCAAGGCCCGGCGTGCTCCGGCCCGGGCCGAGGAGCCCTTCCAAGCCTCAAAGCGGCCGGCGGCGACTTCCAGCCAGTCGGCGGTCCGACTGGCGGTGCGAAGAGCCGGCACGTCCGGCCACAAGGCGACAACCACTTGGGCACGGGCACGCTGAAGACGGCGCAGCAGACGGTGAGCAGGAGGAAGACGAGCCCCGATGCTCAGAAGCTGCTCGTCGATGGTTCGGGGGACGTTGGCGGCAATCACCTCACCTTTCGCCCTTCGCGCCTCCCGAGCCGCCACGATGGCCAGAGGGACGGCTTGCGAATGGCCGGGAAAGAAGTCTGCCAAGGCAGAAAAGAAGATAGTCAGAAAATCAGAAATTAGCCCGACGCAGAGTCGGAAGACCAGAAGCAAAACAGACTTACCATCGACGATGTCCTCGAGCTCATGGTAGCCAGAGGTCAGCATCGCCTCCCGATCAGTCCAGGCGGAGCGTTCGACCTCGAACTCGGCCATGAGGGCATCCTCCCGCGACTTGGCGTCGTCCCGCGCCTTCCGGAGCAGCTCCTTCTGCTCGGCCAGCTGTGTTGCCAGCAGATCGCGCTCTTTGGCGAGCTTGTCGCACTCCTCCTCCTTGGCGCGATGAGCGGTGTTGGCCTCGCCCAGCTGCTCCTGGAGAGCGGCGTTGGCGCCTGAAGATCGAAGAAGAAGACAAGAAAGTCATCAGTAAGGTAGATCGCCGGGGAGATCCGGCCCGACTGCTCAGCAGTCGGCCCGAATCTCGGGGACTACAGCCCGCGGGCGCGCCAGCACGCCCCCGCGGAGAAGAAGGAAGATAGATCGCCGGGGAGATCCGGCCCTGCAGTCGGCCCGAATTTCGGGGACTACAGCCCGCGGGTGCGCCAGCGCGCCCCCGCGAAGCAGGAAGAAATAACTCACCTCGGCTTTCCGTCAGATCGGCGGTCCGCTTCTTCAGCTCCTCGACATTGCGGTTGAAGACAGTGGCGCGGAGATTATGATATTCCTGCAAAAGGTCGGCAAAGGCAAAAGTTAGTACTCAGAGCTCACTAGAGGGAGTTCCGAACCGCCTGCTTAGCAGCCGGCCCGGAACTCGGGGACTACACCCAATGGGTGCGCTGGCGCGCCCCCACAGAGAAAGACAGAAATTAAAAAAGAGAAAGGAAACGTACCCGGACGGATGTCTGCACGGCCACATGTGCTCTGGTGCAGAGCTGGAGGGCATCGCTCTCCTCGCGCAGCTTTGACTGGACGTCCAGGAGGGCCTGATTCAGCGGGCCGGTGCCTCCTCCGCGTAACCAACTGGTGGGCGCGGCACTGGAGGCCTCGACGTCCAGATTCGCCGAGCTGGCGGCGCCAGTCTCCCGAGCTCGCGGCGCCGAGCTCATCCTCTCAAGCCGGCGGCGTGCTGGCACGGCGACCTAAAGAAGCAGCCGCGCCTCGGCATCGCCCGCGGTCGGAGGATCCTGCGGGTCCACCGGCTGCTTGCCATGCGGCCTCCTAGACGGAGGCGGCGGAGGCGGCGGAGGCGGCGCATGGGTTTCCGAGCCTGAGACGTCTCCGCCCTCCTCCGCGAGAGGGTTCTCGGCGCCGACCTCTCCGGTCTGCCCCGTGAACTCCAGAGCCGGCGGCGCCGACGACAATGGAGGGACAAGCATCGCCGATCGGCGACGTGCGACCTCCTCAGTGTGCCGTTTCGCCGCGGCGGCAGTCTCGGCCTCCTCCAGTCTCCGCTGGGCATTGGCGGCCGCCTTCTCAGCCTCTGCCTTCTCCAGGCGGTCGGCCTCCTCTTCATCGCGCTTCTCCCGTGTGTTGCATTCCGTCGCCTCCCGAAGGTCGGCGGCGGGATCGACCCGCCGAGTATTGGCGGATGTCTCTACCGACCCCATGACAGAGGGGACGGCGGCTCTCTCAAGGGAGAGGGGAGCTCTGGAGAAGACCGGAGGGAAAAATCAAGGAAGACTCGGATAAGATCCAACAAAGAAAATGAAAGAGTAAAAGGACTTACGAGGAAACTAGTGGCGGCCTTCTCACTTCCCTTCAGAAGCGGTTGGCCTTCGCAGCCGCCTCCTCCCGCTTGGTCGCGGCGGCCGCCCCCTTGAACTTCTTCTGTTTGCCGCCGGGCGCGCTCGGCCCGGCGTGACGCCTCTTTGCGCCGACTTGGCCGGAGGGGCCGGCCCTCGGCTGGCGGCGTGGGACGACTTCCACGTCGGCGTCGTCCTCGGGCCAGTCGGCGAAGGTGGCCGATGGCCTGAGGCCGCCGTCCGCCCCCTCTCCGCCGCCTTCAGCGTCGGCCTCCAGCGCCGCCGTCCCCAAGTCGGGGTCGTCGACGTCACTGTCCTCACGATCTGGGACGAAGTCACGGGACTCTCTCATGGCGCCGGCTGTGGGCGCTGTGAGGGGATTCTGCTCAGAAGAAACCAACGATGATTAGAGTTCGGAGTCGGCCGCAAAGAGGATCAAGCTACAGAAGGATGCGACTTACCATTGGAGGTGGGTTGTCGCGCGAGTACGGCTCCTTGCCGAACTGCCAGTCCTCCGCGAACTCGCAATGCGCGATGTGGTTCACCAAGTTCGCCACCTCCCCGCACGGCATGTCCTTGGTGCACAGCCGGCTCGGATCGTGGCGGCCGCTCATCTGACAGATGAGGTGAGGCCGACCTTGGAGCGGGAGGACTCGGCGCGCCACGAAGGCGGCCAGAAGATCGGATGCGACGAGCCCCTCCGACTGCAGCAGAACTTGGAGTCGCGCCACGGAGCCGGCTCCGGAGGGAGACAGCGATTTGGACCAGTGGGACCAACTGGCAAGCCTGCCAGTCAGAGGCTCGGGGTCGAAGGGCGGCAAATTGACCCAGTCGCTGTCGGTGGAGATGTTCCTCACGTAGAAGTAAGATTTCTGCCACATCTTCACCGACTTCACCAATGGGATGGGAGGGAAAGGGTTGCCGGCCGTCGAGCGCCGCACCGCGATGTAGGTGCCGCACTGAGCTGGCGTACCGGCGGCCTGAGTACGGAGTTTCGAAGAGAAAAATTCTCCCCACAACTCGAGGGTGGGGAGAACGCCGAGGTAGCCTTCGCACAGAGTGGCGAAGGAGGAAAGCAGCACCACCGCGTTTGGGGTGAGGTGGTGCGGCTGAAGCTTATGGAACTCCAGGAACGAGCGGAAGAACCCGCTCGCCGGAAGGCCCAGCCCGCGCATTAGGTGCGAGCGGAAGATGACCCGCTCGCCCTCCTCCGGCGCGGGCCGGATCTCTCCCGCCGGTGCGGGACGGGTGTGCACCAGGTCCGCGCTCGGGAGACGGCGGGTCCGGCGGAGAAACTCGATGTGCTCCGCCTCCACGTCCGAGCCATCCCACACACCGGAGCGCGAGGCGGGGGGCGTGGCGGAGGAGGAGCTCATCACCGACGAGAGAGGATCCTTCGGCTCGCGGAGGAAGAAGAGAAGGCAGGAGAGCGGGGGAGAGGGTGTGCGTGCAGTGCCGCCCCGCTCCTCCCCGCCTATTTATAGCCCTACGGGCTGAGGAGCCGAGGGGGCGGACGTGGGATTAACTGCGCCCGCGGCCCCACGCCGCCCCACGATTTACCCCACGAAGTTACTGCACGCAGTAACAACGTGGGGATGCCAACCGTCCGCAGCCGCAGCGGATCCGCTCGGAAGCCGAGGCGCGGTAGTGGCGGGCCCCACCCGGCGGCCCGTCCCGTCGCGCGCGTGGGTGGGCAGACTATCCTTCCCACGTGGCGCCGCGCGATAGGACCGTCTCAATGATGGTAGGGAAGCGTATCCGATACGCCGCCTGTTTCCCGCGCGACATACGAGTAATGGCCCCCTCGCTGAACAAGTCCGACTTCGGCGAGTCGGCCCGAATAAACAGCGGCCGAGCCTCAGAATCGGCGCTGGGAAGATTGAAACTGTTGAAGCCCCACAAGGCGGCGCCCGCAGGGCTTCACCAGCTTCGGGGACTACTGTCGGAGTAATGGGCCACGGGTAGGCCGACCCGGGACCCAGGATCTTTCAAGACATCGGGGCAGGCCGCGCCCCTCTGGCCAAGTCCCAACTGGCGACCTTCGGAGAGGCCGAGTCTCAGCTGGCGACCTTCGGAGAGGCCGAGTCCCAGAGGGCGATCCCCCGAAAAGCCAAGTCCCAGGCGACGACTTTAAAGCAAGCCGACTCCCGGCTTGCAACCTCCAGAAACGCCGACTATGGGAGTCGGCCCGCGACCTTTCACGAAGACCGATGCAGGGCACGGCCCCGACGTGGCCTTCCTTTCCTGCCTACGAGGGGTTGGCATGGCTACAGTGAGCCGTATCGCCGGGAGATCTCCGGCGAGGCGCAGCACTGTTGCCATGCCTCCCCTGACCTCAGCCATAGTGCATGACGCACTGTGCCCACGACGTCGTCCTGTACGGCCCAGAGATCGCAGGGCCACCCGTCAGTGGGTGAATCAAAAACGGCGGAACGCCAGAAGACGGCCCTGAGGGAGTCGGCCTCCACGGAGTCGGCCGCCTCCCCGCTGGGACCCCATGAGCCATAAACCAGATTGGATGGGGAGTGGTGACAGTGATCGCCTGGCAGGCGGCAGCACTGTTCCCACGACCCCATGACCAAGCCTGCGTCATCAAGAGTGCTGCACAGTGTTCGGCCTGTCCGCGGGACCCACCAGTCGGCGGGCCCCAGAAGCCGGCAGGAAGGACGGCAGCATGAGAGACAGACGGCTGGGGGCCACGCCCAGTCAAATTACTATTGTACCCCGGGGGGTAGGCCTATATAAACCCCCTGGAGCACCCATGCAAAGGGTTCGGCCTTGCATAGAGCTAGACACATAGACAGGGGAAGAGAGAGCCAGCCTAGCTCCCTCTTGCATCCCGATACAGCTCTAGGAGCACCTTTGTAACCTTTTCGCCATAGTGACCATGCGGAGACCCCGCAGAGCAGCAGTAGGGGTGTTATCTCCCCGGAGAGCCCCGAAGCTGGGTATGATTCGCCGGCGTGCATGTCTGCGCCTCATCCCGTTTCCAGGCACCGGCGACGTTCTACTCGCCCCCACCATGATAAGCCATCCGTTGGCATATGTCACACCCAACCCCCGACACGTATGCATGACTGATTTGGGATGATCCCAAGGGAAACAAAACAAACCATTCTCGAACTCACGGCGGCAACTTGCATCAATGCACATGAATTCGAGGAAGTCACTTCTTCCATCCAAGCATAAGCTTCATGAACGGAACACGAAGGCATTGCTTACAAAGTTTCCAACGCTAGCTTAATGTTTAACACAAATCATGGGGGAGACAAAATGCTGCTGATGGGGTTCAACAACAACTCATCGGAATTTCCATATCACTGGACTTCCACCATCATGTGAACACGGTGATAGCATTGGTCAGACCAAAAAGATGTAATGGTGTATGCTCGAGGGATCAACCAAGAGTAAGACAACATTACGAACATCGTTGGTTCTGATTTGACTTGACGATGGCCCATACTCAAGTCAAAGTTTTGACAAGGAAATAGATCCAACAACTGATCACAGGGACCAATCGGTGAAGATATCATCTTTCTTCAACAACCACAGAAACACAAGGATACCCATTGAAAATGAACTAAGTCGGACAAACTTTCATCTTCCAACTCTCCAAGTTGTTGTTCAGTTTACCAACTAGCTCAGGGTATCCAACACAGATTTTTGGAGAAAAGTGGTTTATTGGAAAACCAACTTGATCACGAACTCAACATAGTGGTCAGATGACGACCTGGTAATACTTCCGAGAAGATATTCAGAGAATCACGAACCACCGATATGTTACTAAGCTCGAGAACAATCTTGCTTTTCAGGGCAAGATGAAATGATCAAATGAGCGAGGGATTGACAAAATCCTAACTCATCGATGGAAGAGTGCTCCGGAAATAGGGACTAGGTAGCACAATCAACCTTAGGGTGATGATTCAATAATCAACACGCTAAGAATGAGGTTACTGTCCATTTAACTACCAAGCAACCGAGTTGCTAGGAGTATAGATTTCACACATCACGATTCACTTGTCGGTGTTCCGGTTACAATAACACGGAACCGAGGAATGAATAATGATGGCGAGAAGTATCACTGTGTCAAGAGTTCATAGGATGGTGTGCAATTCCCATGACATTCTTGATATAAAGATGGTAATACTCCAAGGTAGAACAGAGCAAAAGCAAGATTAGCAATTTGATCTGCGGAGTACGACTGCTTTGACCCAATCCTGGAAATGGACAAGGTACTGGAGTTTGCTTCTCCTAGTCATTCCGGAATAGAATGGCTTGACGGACCACAAGAGTAATAAGCATCGATAACACGGATGCACAATTACTCCTGACTATCAATTGATAGACGATGGTCGGAATACAAATGAAGAGGGAAAACTCAAGGGAACATATATCCTTTTGAGTTGTGGATGCATAGATTAGTATGTCGAGCAAAGCTCAACATTTCTTCCGGATAACCCATGCGGAAGAGATAGAACTGGCAGAGTCACAATTATGAATGGGGAACTCCTCAAGAGTACTCTGATTGTGATCTTTTAACTCAAAGAATTTCTGCCTTATTGGTTCATGGTATTTGGAAGAAGGATACACCACGGACCTCGAGGACTATCGCAAAGTTACTAATATCCTAAAGGAACTAGCAAACACTATCAACAGGAGGTAAGTAGGGTGAATCTCGGGTCCAAGAACCCAAGAATAGAATACCTACTAACTAATAACATCACGGGATGCTTTCGAGAGTGATGGCCAGAATCATCACGCTGGGAACACAAAATATGGCTAGATTACTAGATGGTTCTCTAAGACACCTAGGGTCATAATAGTAGCTCCAACATATATACCGAGACAATAGAGTACCTCAACGCAACGGTTAGTGTGATTAACCTGGCCCAAAGGAACATCAAAACCAGAGGGAAAGGATTTACAACTGTATCGGATTGTTTAGAAACCTGGAATGACTCGGACAGCATAACGGCTGTAAATGCTCAAAAAGTTTGGAGACATACTACAAAAATGGTGGCATAGCCACTCAGAAGCACAATATCAAGGTTTCGAGATCAACAGTTAACATACGGAAGTAGTAAAAACTGAACTGAGATTTGAAACTAACAATTCTATAAGTCTATGGAGTAGTAACACGTGATCCTGATAGATAGATGAGAAGGCCTAGTTCTTAATCCCCGTAGAAGAGAAGAGGTTGACTCAGATCAGAAGGCCATGAGGTATAAGGAGTAAAAAGAGCCTTACGTTCCCTTTCCCAATCAATTCCCTTACATAACTAAAGCATTTCTAGACTCAACTTCGACCAGTTTGGCTTGGTAATCCTACAGGCAGTCAGGCTCTGATACCAAAGCTGTCAGGACCCCGACTCAATGCCACATCGATCTAGCATGTAACACCTCATATCACTTTGCGGCCTCACGCACGGTATTCCCACGGGTGTCGCCTTACCTTTGCCCGGGACCGTTTGCGCCTTTTGGCACACGTATATGATAGTGTCGCTAGAATCCATATGATAAGGAGTCCGGGCTGACATGGCTGGTTGTAAACCCAAAGTGGCACAGACTTACAGGGACAGGCATCCATGACCCAACATCGAACGTGTCGGTCATCAGCGAGTGAATCCAGGCTGTAGCACTGGGCTAGCAGGACTCCGGTAAACCGGGATGTAGTGGGCTAACAGGACTCCGGTATTCATCGTGTGACATTTCCCCGAAGGGACAGACACAGGAGCGAAGAAGGACACATGTCGGCCAGCCTAAGTGTTCCGGAGCAGTAGCAAGCTACCATGTCTCGGTGGAAACACTAGGAGACGTTTCCCGGTAAGAGAGGCTACTAAGGATAAACAACTAGATAGTCAGATCCCACACATACCAAGCATTTCAATAACATACACACAATATGCTCGATATGTGCAAATACAACATGGCATCACAACATGACTCTACAACTCAAGTATTTCATCCAATAGGCTCCAAGGAGCGAGATATTACAAACATGGGTCTCATGACCCAACATTCAGAGCATACAAGTCAAAGCACATGCGGAAGCTTAACATGTCTGAGTACAGACATCTACAAATGAAAAAGGCTGAGAAGCCTGGCTATCTACTAGATCCTGCCGAGGGCACAAGATCGTAGCTGAGGTAACAAGCTAAACGTCGAAGTCCACGCGGAACTACTAACGAGACCGAAGTCTCTCTGCAAAAACATAAAATAGGCAAACGTGAGTACAAATGTACCCAGCAAGACTTACATCAGAACTAACTACATATGCATCATTATAAACAAAGGGGATGGTGGGGTTTAACTGCGGCAAGCCAGCTTTGACTCGGTAGCTATCCTGAACTACGACCGCAAGTAACTCTTTGAGGTAGCGCACACGAGTCCACATATTCACCATATCAATACACCACTATGGATCCGCTTCCGTCTCCCTACGAGAATGCCATCCATAGCACTCACGCTTATCTTGCGTATTTTAGAGTATCAACTTTCACTTGTCTATGAACTGTACAGGCAACCCAGAAGTCCTTTACCGCGGACACGGCTATTCGAATAGATGATGTTAACCCTGCAGGGGTGTACTTCTTCACACACGCTCTCACCACTTACCTCCGTTTACACGACATGTACTCGGCAACCTTCAAACGGAAGCCCAACGAGGGTGTCGGCCATGACCTACCTAAACACTCAAGTCTCTAGTCCAGGTTTATCGCCTATTCGGGTTCCATCCGCGAGGAGATCCGGCCGGAGTTTCTCTCACAGCCCCAAACGATGTGTGCAGGGTTCCCGAGACACCAAACGGGCGCCCGGTACACCGTGCCACGTGCCTACCGCATCACAGCCCACCCCTCCGGTCAGCGCTGCGCACGGCCTCCAGCATACTACAAACACTAGAAACTACTTGCAACTCCTGGACAAAGGACAAGGGTGATTAAGAAGCCGAGAGGGTCCATTGGTTTCGGGCCCAACGCGTGGTAGTATCTGTTTCATGGATCACAAGCACAGAACTCAGTTCCTGAGGACGGTTTCAATGAGACAACCCACCATGTACTCCTACATGGCCTCTCACCGCTACCTTTACCAAATCGTGTTCACACACTTAGCTTACACATAGTAGGACATGTTCACACACCTCTGATTCATCCCCGATGAATCATACCTGACTCAACTCTAAGCAGTAGCAGGCATGACAAACAAGCATGAATGAGTAGGCACAACAGGGCTCAAACAACTCCTACTCACGCTAGTGGGTTTCATCTATTTACTGTGGAATGACAGGTCATGCAGAGGATAAAGGGGTTCAGCTACCATAACAAATGACAAATGAATCGTTGTTGTCCTAATGTAGTAAAAGAGAGCAGGAGCGAGAGAGTGGGATTGTATCAGAATGAACAAGGGGGTTTTGCTTGCCTGGCACTTCTGAAGATAGCATTGAGTCTTCATCAGTGTCAACGATCACAACGTCGGTACAACGTCTACCGGGGGAGAACAACACCGACAAACAGAGAAGAAGCACGATCAATGCAATGCACAATATGATGCATGCTATGACATGGCAATAAGAATGTGTTTTGGGCTAATGCAAGCTAGAACAGATTGAGACGAGTCCATTTGAACCAAAGATTCAAATCCAAACCCATTTTATGAAGTCATAAAGGTGCATTAACTTATTTCACCTAAACAGCAAGGTTAAAGTGTTCTAACATGCATGAAAATGGTACACATGGATAGATTGAATTTTTCTGATCATTTTTCATATATAATTTATTTCATTCTGAGCTATAGATTAATTTCTATGATTTTTTGAAGTTTATACTATTTTCTGGAATTTCCTGAATAAATTTAAATCCAGAAAAAGCTTTACTGTGTTAGCATGACATAGGCGTGAAGTCAGCAGGTCAACTGGGTCGGCTAGGTCAAACCTGACCAGTGGGGTCCGCGTGTCAGTGTCACAGCTAATTAACAGAGTTAATTAGTGCTAAGTTAAATGCTAACCTAAGTTAATTAGGGCATGGGCCCACATGTCAGTGACTTAGCTGGCTAACTAAAAGTTAATTAGCACTAAACTAAATTAGCAGGGCTCTGGGCCCACTTGTCAGTGACTTAGGGGAAAAGTCAAACCATGGTCAAGCGGGGTCAAACCCGCCGGACCCGGTCAATGGCTCATCGCCGGCAAGGCCAGGGACGGCGGAGGGGTGCGGGTTTCCTCCTCCGGCGACCAAATGGCCGGCGGAGGACGTCTACATGACGCGAGCGCTCATCCGTGTCGAGTAGTGGCAGCGGCTGGGCCTAATATGGCTGAAGTCGTCACCGGCGTCGACCTTGGCGGTCGCCGGAGCTCGGGTGAGCTCGGGGTCGACGCTACGGCGGTCGGGGCAGCTCGTGCGGGGTACCTACGTGCTCTACGCGGCGCGGAGAGGAAGCTGAGCATGACGGCCGGACTGTTTGGTAGCCGGAGATACGTCGGCGGCGAGCACGGGCGGCGGCGCGTGCGGGTGAGCAAGGTGCGGTGGCTACGGTGCACGAGAGCGAGAACGGTGAGGGGGAAGAGGATCAGTGGCTCACGGTGAGTGCAGGGAAGCGAACGGCGAGCTCGGGGGAGAACCGGAGCGGTCGGGGCGGCAATGGCGATCTCGGTGGACCGAGGTTGAAGAAGACGGCGTGGCCGGCGTTTGAGGGCATCCGGCAGGGCGTGGCTCGGTGAGGAGGTTGAGGACGAAGTGGCGGAGCTTCTGGGCGCGTCGGAGAGGCGTGGGGTGGCCGGTGGCCACGGCGGCAACGAACGGTGGCGACGAGCGCGTCGGCCATAGCGGGGGAGGACGAGGGAGAGATCCAGGGAGAGAGGGGAGAGGTGCAGGGTGTCACGCCCAATATGCGACCCTATCCAAAAGGAACTCGAAGGTCCCACCAAGGATAGACCCGCATATTGAAACGCTTTTGCAAGGTGGATATCATTACATCAACATTACATAATAGATGGGGATACATACAAAAGGCATACAATGCCACACGAATACAACATCATCATACATAAGAGCAACATCCGACTACGGATGAAACACAAACAGAAACTCGAACGACATCCACCCTGCTAGCCCAGGCTGCCGACCTGGAACCTATCCCCTGATCGAAGAAGAAGCAGAAGAAGAACTCCAAAACAAGCAAGCATCGCTCTCGCGTCAAGATCATCGCATAACCTGTACCTGCAGCTGTTGTTGTAGTAATCTGTGAGCCACGAGGACTCAGCAATCCCATTACCACAGGTATCAAGACTAGCAAAGCTTAATGGGAAAGGAAGGGGTAAAGTGGTGAGGTTGCAGCAGCAACTAAGCATATATGGTGGCTAATATACGCAAATAAGAGCGAGAAGAGAAGCAAAGGAACGGTCGTCAACTAGTAATGATCAAGAGGTGATCCGGAACACCTACTTACGTCAAACATAACCCAGAAACCGTGTTCACTTCCCGGGCTCCGCCGAGAAGAGACCATCACGGCTACACATGCGATTGATGCATTTTAATTCGGATCTGGTGTCAAGTTATCTACAACCGGACATTAACAAATTCCCATCTGCCACATAACCGCGGGCACGGCTCTCGAAAGTTTATACCCTGCAGGGGTGTCCCAACTTAGCCCATGATAAGCTCTCGCGATCAACGAAGGATATACCTTCTCCCAGGAAGACCCGATCAGTCTCGGAATCCCGGTTTACAAGACATTTCGACAATGGTAAAACAAGACCAGCAAGACCTCCCGCTGTGCCGACAAATCCCCATAGGAGCTGCACATATCTCGTTCTCAGGGCACACCGGATGAGCAAGGCGTCGGGTTGGCATAGACCCTGGTTGCCCAGGGGGTGCCGGACACCGCTCGGTTTGGACCAACACTTAGACGCATTGTCCCGGGGGGGGCTAAAATAAAGATGACCCTTGGGTTAATTACTCCTAAGGGAAAGGTAGGTGGTGGTGAGGCAAATGGTAAAACCAAGGTTGGGCCTTGCTGGAGGAGTTTTATTCAAAGTGAACTGTCAAGGGGGTCCCATAAATCACCCGACTGCGTAAGGAACGCAAAATCCGAGAACATAACACCGGTATGACGGAAACTAGGGCGGCAAGAGTGGAACAAAACACCAGGCATAAGGCCGAGCCTTCCACCCTTTACCAAGTATATAGATGCATTAATAATATAAGAGATATTGTGATAGCCCAACATAACCCTGTCCACCATGGAGCAATCTTCAACTTCACCTGCAACTAAAAACGCTATAAGAGGGGCTGAGCAAAGCGCTAACATAGCCAAACAACGGTTTGCTAGGAAGGCTGTCAAAGGTTAGAGGTTCATGGCAATTTGGGGAGGCTTGAAGAGCAAATGATAGGTAGCGCAGCAAAGCGATAGAACGAAGCAACTAGCATAGCAATGATAGTAGTGAGATCCAGGGTAGCGGTCATCTTGCCTGAAATCCCGCAAGGAAGAAGAACGAGTCCATGAAGAAGATGAAGCCACGAAGACGAACCAAGCGTAGACGAACGAATCCTCACGATCGCGACAAAACGGGGACTATCGAGAAGCACACAACATGGTAAACACACCACACATAGACAAGACATGATGCACAACAAGCATGATGCATGACAAAGCTACATGAAGCTACTCATGGCAAGATATGCTGCAAACAAGAGCAACACCTCAAAGCAAGTTTAAATGAGGCCGGGAACAACATATAGCAATTCCGGTAAGTCCTCGTATGCAAATTTCGAAATTGGTCCAGATCTGAATAAACCTTAAGTTAAAGTTGTTAAATAGCAAGTTAAGATGCACCAAGATGATCTACATGAGATTCTAGTCAAGTTACATATAAAGTTCATTTAGTTCGGAGCTACGGCCTAGAAGATATGAGCAAAACAAGTTAAACATGGCATTGATGCAAAATGCATACAAACATCAAGCAAACACCTCAAAACAAGGATGCAACATGATAATATGAAGCTACATGCAAAAACAAGCAAGTTTCATATAGAGCACACTCAAAACGGAGCAACGGTGCAACACATACTCTATACAGGACATAACAACAATCTGTCCAAAACAGCAACTAGGCATATTGCAAGCATCAAAACAACATGCTACAGCATCTCAACGTAATAACAAAAGGCATGGGCATGATGTACAGGTAAAGCATAACAAAACATGAACACTAAGCTATCTCCAGAAACTACTAGAACATGCTCAAAAGGACATGGGAAGATTGCAAATAATAACAGTTTCAGGCTTAGCAGAAATAACATCAGGTTGCAATGTTTAGAGCTATCAAACAACATGTTACAGGAACTTATCATGGCAAACAAAGGCATGTCATGAATCTACTATTTGCATAGAACAAAAGTCCCTTACTGACCATGAGCCAAAAGGGGCACAGAAAATATGATGGCACCCATGTAAACATGGCAAAAGATATGATAGATTCATACATGGCACGAACAACGATAAGTAGGCATGTTGGTGAGCTTGAACCACTCACCACAAAGCAATACATGGTATGGCAAGGCAACCAACAGTAAGAATACATGTTTATGAAGCTAAGCATGGCAAGAGCAAGTCCATAGGGTACATGGATCACTAGAAAAGCACATGGCCAAAACTGAACTTCATGTTAACAGGTTGACAGCAACATTATTTAGCAAACTTTGGAGCAAGATAACAACATGATACATCAGGCTATAAATGCAACCAGGGGCACGAATGGATAGAGCATGACATGTATAACAATTCATCCTTAGTTAACATCTCCATATTATGCATAGAATAACTAGTAGAAGCATGTTTACATAGCAACAAAATATAACAGAATCAGCCTAGCAAAACAGTAACAGCAAGTACCCTCCTTAACAAGCTTGATGCACTCAGTACAGAACTCACAAAAATACATGGATGGCACCCCTGGAAAGATGGCATGGCATATATCAAAATACATGTAGACATCAACCTCATAGGATGCACACATCAAACATGGCAAAAATGACAAATGAGCATGTTATAACAGTTCCAGCAGATCAACATCAACATGCACTCTTCCAACAGCATTTCGGGCATCAAGATGAGCTAAAATGAAAATGATGCAATGGAATGAAATGAAGTACTCATCGAGACGAACAATTTGACATATTACACGCACAAAACGGAGCTGTATACAGCAAGTTATGATGCGATGAACATGGCATGACAATGCTGAAATATTTTAGGGACATGCGTTTTTTCATAATAAAAAAACAGGACGAGCGTGATATAGTCAAAGTGTGCACGGGGCGGGGGAAATGTGGGCGCTAACCAAGGGCCGAGGCCCAGAAGGAGGAGGAGGCAGGAGGCAGGGGCCTGCTGGGCTGGACCGGACGCGGGGAAGGCCGGCGGCTAGGCTGCGGGGCCCGTGAGGCAGCGAGCGGGGGGACGCGGATCGGGGCTCCTCCCGATCCCGTCAGACGGCGGCGGCGACGGGAGAAGTCGGCGGCGGCGAGCGGGCAGATCCGGCCGGCCGGTGCCGGATCTGGCACGGCGGCGGCAAGAACGGGGCCGGCGAAGGACGGGCAAGGCGGCGCAGAGGTCCTAGCGGCGGGGTCGGCGTGACGGCGAGGAGGCGGC
>NC_041383.1:461741432-461761676 GCF_002162155.2 Triticum dicoccoides | reverse complement strand
GGCGGCGAGGCGCTTCGGGCAGCGGGGCGAGGCCCAGGCAGAGGCGCGGCGGCCGGCGGGAGGCGCAGGCGCGGGGGCGAGGTGCCCGGGCGGCGGCGGCGCGCGTGGGCCGGGAGGGCCCGATCCGGGCTCTCCGGGACGCGGCGGCGGGGACGGCGGAGTTGGACACGTGGCGCGCGGGGATTGGGGCGGAGCGATGGCGGGATTCGTTCGGCGGCGCGCGGACATGTCCGCCGGGCGAGAGGGAGGAATAGACTAGGGATAGGGGAAAATCATCCGCGAATTTGGACGGGGTGGGCATATTTATAGATAGAGGGAGCTAGGAGAGTCCAAATGAGGTGTGGTTTTCGCCCACACGATCGTGATCGAACGACCAAGAGCATGGAGGGGAGTTTGCTGGGTTTTGGGCTACTTTGGAGGGGTGTTGGGCTGCAAGACAAAAGAGGTTTTTACGGTTACCCGGTTAACCGTTGGAGTACCAAACGACCTCCAAATGGCACGAAACTTGACAGGCGGTCTACCGGTGCTATACCAAGGCCGCTTGGCAAACCTCGGGCCATTCCGAGAACGTTTAACACCCGCTCACAACGAGAGACAAAAGGGGGACGCCGGGGAAACATAGGAGTGCCGGATTGCAAAACGGACAACGGGGAAAATGCTCGGATGCATGAAACGAACACGTATGCAGAATGAGATGCCCATGATGACATGATACGAAATGCAGATGATGACATGGCAAAGTGCAACACGCAAGCACATGACATGGCAACGGCGGCGAATAACTGGCGGACACCTGGCGCATCGAATCCGGGGCGTTACAACTCTCCTCCACTAACAAGAGATCTCGTCCCGAGATCTTAGGACCGAGACAGAAGGGAAAAAGGGATGAGGTGAAAGAAGAACTCAAGAGAAGAAGCAAATAATCGAGAGCACTCGAGAAGAAGAGAGGAACAACGAGAATGACGAGAATCGAAAGCTCACGGAATCAGATAGACTATGAAACCACTCCGGTTAGAACGAGATAAGAAACGAATAAGACTGAAAGGATTTAGGCAGCACTCCGGCTGAAAAAGGAAGGATTAGAACATGAACTTGAGAGGATGGAATGATACTTGATGAAGACATGACACAAAACCTCCGGAAAGAATTGAAAGAGTTGAATGAAAAGAACGGAGAAGAAAATGACAACTTGTGCCACGAATGAAATAGAAAGCATCTTAGAACAAAGGATTGAACGGAGTTGTTGAGAAAATCAACAACGAAAAGAATAAATTTGTTGTGGACTTATGGATAACATCTCAAAATTATGAGGTGATCTCCGCCCACGAGTGGAAAAGATGGAAAAGATGAGAAGAACGAAGAAATGCAAAACTCCATTTCGAAAGAAAACAGAGAATTAATTGCACCTCGAGAAGCAAGAAGAAGGATACTTGAGCTCCTTCGATTAGAATCTTGATGAACTTTTGAAAGAATGAATTAAATCATGAAGAACCACCATGAAGAACTCCGGTGACAAAAGGACGATGAGATCGAATGAAGGAAGAAAGAATAAGATGAGCCTTGCGGTGATTTAGATGGAGGTTCCGAGAAAATGGTCGAGGAAATTTGAACTCCGGAAAAGAAAAGATGAAAACACTAGAAACTAGAATTTATTCCTCAAGAACAAACTCCAAAGGAAGGGATTACTCGCTTGGATGAAATAAGAATAAGGTCTATTTTATGCTTATCCTTCATCAAATTAAATTGATGACAAGCAATGGATTTGCATACTACTTATTCTTCTTGAAATGGATTGAGAAGTGACATATCGCAAACTTAAGAATGTCTTCATGAACCACCGGTAGGATAGAAAAGAACGAATGGATTAAAATGATAATTAAAGAAAAAGAATCTTGAACGAACCACCGTAAAAATTTGGAAATGGATGATGAAAGAGAATGAATCACCAGGAAGAATTAGAAGAACAAATATGCTAGAGGGGATTTAGATGCAAAAGAACAAAGAGAATCATGAGCTGATTAAAGAACACTTGAACGAAGCACTGGGATAAATGGAGAACGATAACTGGAATGATGTCCTCCGTTGAAAAGAAACGGGAAAACAACTTCTGACACACTCCGTATGGGTGAAAAGAATAACTGACAAATGGAATAATTCGAGAGGATAACAAGAGACTAGAACCGCGAATCTTCGAGAGAATAGACAAGATTTAAGAGGAACTCTTCTTCGGTCTTCAAATGACGATGCAAAACACCACCAAAATACTCCGGGAGAATGAAAAAGAGGAAGGGTTGAACCAAAGATGAAAAGAATTTGAAAGCGATCTTGGAGATGGCATCTGACTGCTGGGATCCATTCTTACGTCACACTTGAAAAGAATTTGAGAATAACTCCGGGGAATTAGAAGGGTCAGGTAAGATCCTGGGAAAAGACCTGTGGGTTAGGGGCCACTGAAGAGAAAAATACCGTTGGAAAGGATTGTTGAACAGATAGATGATGCACCGGAACAAATGAAATATTTGAATGAGGTGACACCCTCGAATTAATTGGAACATAGACAAATCTCCTGAGATGTCTTCCGAACTCCGGAATGATTGAATGGCGAGAGGCGAACGAGCAGGGAAAAACACTTGAGCCGAGGAAAAGAATATGGTCAACCGAAAAACTTCAATTGAAATCCACCAGAAAAGAAAAAGAGTTGAAGAATGACGAACGAGACGAGAATTCACCGGTTGAAATAATTGAGGGAAGACTGAAGAGGCTCCGTACGAATGAAATTAATGCTCGAAACAGGCTCAGGCTCCGGAAAGAAGAGGGTGGGAGGGCGGGAAAACAAAGGCAACTTAGAAGGGGGAAAACTTACGAATATCTTGAAGAGAAAAGAAACACTGGTTGAAATCATTGAAGAAAGAAAACAAAGACTTCGCACGAGTAGGATGGATACTCGATTACGGACTCCGGATTCGAGAAGAAGAAGGGAGGGTGGGTGGGAAAAACAAGGACAACTTCGGACAAGGAAAAACAACGACGTCGGAGGAAGAATTGAGGATTGAACTTGGCAAAGATGAAGAGGCTCGAGTCAACTTGATGAGAAATGCACCGGATGAGAAGAGATGAGACCAACGAACGAAAAATAGCCGCGTGAACCTAAAGAAAATTTGAAGGGGAATAGGAGTAATTCAAAACACCTACGTCAAGATTCCTCACCAGAGCGACGAAGGGGCTGAGGAGTAAAAAGAATTCCTACTCTCCGATATAACTAGACTCCGAAAACCAGTTTACTTCTAGACTCAACAACGGCGAAACTACACGATCAATCAAGGGGGGCTCCTAAGGTCGGTCAAGGCTCTGATACCAACTTGTCACGCCCAATATGCGACCCTATCCAAAAGGAACTCAAAGGTCCCACCAAGGATAGACCCGCATATTGAAACGCTTTTGCAAGGTGGATATCATTACATCAACATTACATAATAGATGGGGATACATACAAAAGGCATACAATGCCACACGAATACAACATCATCATACATAAGAGCAACATCCGACTACGGATGAAACACAAACAAAAACTCGAACGACATCCACCCTGCTAGCCCAGGCTGCCGACCTGGAACCTATCCCCTGATCGAAGAAGAAGCAGAAGAAGAACTCCAAAACAAGCAAGCATCGCTCTCGCGTCAAGATCATCGCATAACCTATACCTGAAACTATTGTTGTAGTAATCTGTGAGCTACGAGGACTCAGCAATCCCATTACCATGGGTATCAAGACTAGCAAAGCTTAATGGGAAAGGAAGGGGTAAAGTGGTGAGGTTGCAGCAGCGACTAAGCATATATGGTGGCTAATATACGCAAATAAGAGCGAGAAGAGAAGAAAAGGAATGGTCGTCAACTAGTAATGATCAAGAGGTGATCCTGAACACCTACTTACGTCAAACATAACCCAGAAACCGTGTTCACTTCCCGGGCTCCGCCGAGAAGAGACCATCACGGCTACACACGCGGTTGATGCATTTTAATTCGGATCTGGTGTCAAGTTATCTACAACCGGACATTAACAAATTGCCATCTGCCACATAACCGCGGGCACGGCTCTCGAAAGTTTATACCTGCAGGGGTGTCCCAACTTAGCCCATGATAAGCTGTCACGATCAACGAAGGATATACCTTCTCCCAGGAAGACCCGATCAGTCTCGGAATCCCGGTTTACAAGACATTTCGACAATGGTAAAACAAGACCAGCAAGACCTCCTGCTGTGCCGACAAATCCCGATAGGAGCTGCACATATCTCGTTCTCAGGGCACACCGGATGAGCAAGACGTCGGGTTGGCATAGACCCTGGTTGCCCAGGGGGCGCCGGACATCGCTCGGTTTGGACCAACACTTAGACAAGCATTGGCCCGGGGGGGCTAAAATAAAGATGATCCTTGGGTTAATTACTCCCAAGGGAAAGGTAGGTGGTGGTGAGGCAAATGATAAAACCAAGGTTGGGCCTTGCTGGAGGAGTTTTATTCAAAGCGAAATGTCAAGGGGGTCCCATAAATCACTCGACCGCGTAAGGAACGCAAAATCCGGAAACATAACACCGGTATGACGGAAACTAGGGCGGCAAGAGTGGAACAAAACACCAGGCATAAGGCCGAGCCTTCCACCCTTTACCAAGTATATAGATGCATTAATAATATAAGAGATATTGTGATATCCCAACATAACCCTGTCCACCATGGAGCAATCTTCAACTTCACCTGCAACTAACAACGCTATAAGAGGGGCTGAGCAAAGTGGTAACATAGCCAAACAACGGTTTGCTAGGAAGGGTGTCAAAGGTTAGAGGTTCCTGGCAATTTGGGGAGGCTTGAAGAGCAAATGGTAGGTAGCGCAGCAAAGCGATAGAACGAAGCAACTAGCATAGCAATGATAGTAGTGAGATCCAGGGTAGCGGTCATCTTGCCTGAAATCCCACAAGGAAGAAGAACGAGTCCATGAAGAAGATGAAGCCACGAAGACGAACCAAGCGTAGACGAACGAATCCTCACGATCGCAAAGAAACGGGAACTATCGAGAAGAAGCACACAACATGGTAAACACACCACACATAAACAAGACATGATGCACAACAAGCATGATGCATGACAAAGCTACATGAAGCTACTCATGGCAAGATATGCTGCAAACAAGAGCAACACCTCAAAGCAAGTTTAAATGAGTCCGGGAACAACATATAGCAATTCCGGTAAGTCCTCATATGCAAATTTTGAAATTGGTCCAGATCTGAATAAACCTTAAGTTAAAGTTGTTAAACAGCAAGTTAAGATGCACCAAGATGATCTACACGAGATTCTAGTCAAGTTACATATTGATGGAGTCATGTACCTAGGGTAGGGTCATAGACCTGATCTAAGTACCCTGCCCAAGGACACCCTTAGAAGAGATCACCTTCCAGTCGACCTATGAGGAACTCACTCGACTGACTTGAAGGACTCGACCACGAAGACTCACTCGACCACCAGAAGGTCAAGAAGCACTCTGCACTGCAACGGTCTGTAATTAAGTAGACTTTATAATAGTTAAGGCACTTTATGTGGGGCGTTACCAGTAACGCCCCGGACTTAATGTACCTTAAACCCTTCATTACGTGAGTTAGCTGGGGTCCTAGCGCACTCTATATAAGCCACCCCCTCCACAGGCAGAATGGTTCGCACCCCTGTAACTCATATACTCATAATCCACTCGACCGCCTTCGGGCTCCGAGACTTAGGGCTTTTACTTCCTCCGAGAAGGGCCTGAACTCGTACATCTCTTGTGTTTACAACCTCTCCATAGCTAGGACCTTGCCTCTCCATACCTACCCTCCACTCTACTGTCAGACTTAGAACAACGACAGTTGGCGCCCACCGTGGGGCGGGTGTTTTAGCGATTTTGTGGGGAAGTTGCGATTCTTCCGAGTACTTTCATCATGGTGGCTGCTGGAATTTTGGTCGAGGGTCGCGAGGTCCGCCTCGGCGCCCTCACCTTCGTCGCCGACGACTCCGCCTGGCTCTAGGAGGCTCCACTCAACGTTGATGCACTCCCCGTCCGCGGGGCTATGCATTTTTGCGCATGTGTCCGCGGTGTTCTGCTACGGCAACCGTCGACCCCGTATCGGTCGACTCCCCTATCGACCACCCTCCCGGTCTCCCGCCAGCGCAAGCGCTCTGGTCGGTCGAGGCTTCAGCGGTGGGTGAGACACGCGGTGGCTTGCCAGACGGCCACCACCCAAGTTGCGGCAATCGAGCCCGACGAATCTCTCTACGGCCTGTTCGATCTGTCGACTGGCTCCATAGAGACTGCATCCGAATGCGATAGCAGTGATCCAGCGGCGGAAATCCTGATGGTCAACGGGCCTCGCAGTCCGCCTGGCTTCACCCATGATGGTGGGGCAGGCGGCGGAGGTGACCCCGCACGAGACCACGAAGAGTACCATCCCGAGCCACTCGACTCTCTGCAAAGAGAGGAACTTCGCCGCAGGAATATGGATGCCCTGCATACTCCCATCGCAGGAGAAACCCCCGAGGCTCGCGCCTTGGAGGAGGCATGTTTGGCCAATTTGGCCGAACGTGCTCGCTTGGAGAATCTTCAGCGAGCACTCGACGAGCGCGCGCGAGAACGAGTTCCCAACGCCAATCGACGTCAACTCTTCCCGCCGACTCAGGTATATCGAACCCCAATCCAGAATTTAGCAGCTGCGACCCGTATAGCAGAGTCAATCCAGCCCTCTCAGTCGGAAGCTGGCAGAGGCTTGATGCAGATCAGGGATTTGCTCCGGGCAGCAGGAGACCAGAATTCAGCCGTGTCGCAGTCGCGCAACAGAATTCACAGTCGATCCGTCGCTGCGAATACGGTTCAGTCGGCTCACAGTCCCAGATCGCCTCCGCGGCGAGAAGGGCGCGAGAATCGGCGGGACCAGTATGGAGACCGACACGACCGAGATGATAGGCGACGAGTGCCCGCTTCCCCTCCGAGGGTAGGGTCTTACGCTCCTCGGCGGCAAGACGACAGGCGTCAGCTCAGTGTGGGGCGAAGATCTCCAGTCGACCCCAGAGAACCAGGCTTCGACGCGCGATCCATTATCGTGCAAGGCTTGGTCGACCGGAACAGGGCCCATCGGGATGGACCCGACAGAGATGCGCCCACAAGCAGTCGAGTGCATGTTTCTGGTCCAGAATGTTTCAGCAGAGCTATCAGAGCCGCAGTGATCCCCCCCAATTTCAGGTTGGCAACAGGAGTCAGCAAGTTCACCGGTGAGTCAAAGCCTGAAACTTGGCTTGAGGACTACCGAGTGGCGCTTCAGATTGGTGGTGGGAATGACGAGGTGGCCATGAAGCATTTGCCCCTTATGTTGGAAGGTTCTGCCAGAGCGTGGTTGAATCAGTTACTTCCTAGTAGCACTTACACTTGGAAAGATCTGTCCCGAGTGTTCGTCAGAACATTTGAAGGAACTTGCAAGCGACCGGCTGGATTGACGGAGCTGCAAGTCTGTGTGCAGAAGACCAATGAGACTCTCAGGGAATATATTCAGAGATGGATCACTTTGCACCATACTGTAGAGAATGTGTCTGATCATCAGGCAGTCTGCGCCTTCAAGGATGGCGTCAAGAACAGAGAATTGAGTCTGAAATTTGGTCGAACCGGAGACATGACCCTGAGTCGGATGATGGAGATTGCTACCAAATACGCCAACGGTGAAGAAGAAGACCGACTCCGAAGCGGCAAGTACAAACCGAGTCAGTCGGAGAAGGGAAACACCAGTCGGAAACAGAAGCGGAAGGCTGAACCAGCAGCTCCTGGAGAGGCTCTGGCCGTGACTCAGGGAAAGTCTAAAGGGAAACCAAAAGGATCCTGGAACCCTAAGAAGGTAAAGGATAAAGAAGGGAACGACGTGATGGATATGCCGTGTCACATCCACACGAAGAAAGACGAAGAGGGCAAAATCATTTACCCAAAGCATACCACACACCAATGTCGACTCCTGATCCAGCAGTTTCAAGGAAAATAGTCTAAGGACAAGGAAAAGGAGTCGGACAAGGCCGAAGACAAGGAGGACAGTGAGGAAGGATATCCGCATATCAACTCCACTCTGATGATCTTTGCAGATGTGGAAAGCAAGAGTCGACTGAAAGTCATTAACCGTGAGGTGAACATGGTTGCCCCAGCAAAAGCAAGTTATCTGAGATGGTCCCAAACACCCATCACATTCGACCAATCTGACCACCCGACTCATATTGCCACCCCTGGGAGGCAAGCTTTGGTGGTCGATCCAGTTGTCGAAGGCACTCGACTGACAAAAGTGCTGATGGACGGTGGTAGTGGGCTGAATTTTTTGTATGCAGACACACTGAAAGGAATGGGCATTCCGATGTCCCGACTGAGCACCAGTAACATGAGCTTTCATGGAGTTATACCAGGGAAGAAAGCCCAGTCACTCGGCCAAATCGCTCTGGACGTGGTGTTTGGTGATTCGAAACATTTTTGCAAAGAGAAGTTGACGTTTGAGGTCGTGGATTTTCAGAGTGCGTATCATGCAATTTTGGGGAGACCAGCTTATGCACGGTTCATGGCTCGACCATGTTACGTGTACCTCAAACTGAAGATGCCCGGCCCCAAAGGAGTGATCACTGTCACCGGTGATCGGAAAAAGGTAGAAGAGTGCTTTCAGAAGGGCTCAAAGATTGCCGATTCCCAGGTGACAGCGGTCGAGTTTGAAGAATACAAGCAAAACGCAGATCCAAGTGATTTGCTGCGATCCAAGAAACCCGCCACAGAACCTGCATTTCAGTCGTCCGGTGAGACGAAGCCTATTCACATTCACCCGACCGACCCCAATGTAGCCCCGACCCACATCTCCACAACACTCGACCCGAAATAGGAAGAAGCGCTCATCCAGTTCCTCAGTGAGAACTGGGACATTTTTGCATGGAAGCCCGCTGACATGCCAGGTGTTCCCAGGGGACTGGCTGAGCATCGCCTAAGAGTCGACTCATCAGCAAAACCAGTCAAAGAGCATCTTTGGCGGTCCGCCGTCCAGAAGAGAAAAGCCATTGGCGAGGAAGTGGCTCGACTGTTGGCGGCAGGATTTATCCGAGAGATATACCACTCCGAGTGGCTCGCCAATGTCGTCATGGTTCCTAAGAAGGACAAATCGCTCCGAATGCGCATTGATTTCAAGCACATCAACCGGGCCTGCCCGAAAGATCATTTTCCTCTCCCTCGCATAGATCAAATTGTTGACTCAACCGCGGGATGCGAGAGATTGTCTTTTCTAGACGCCTATTCCGGGTACCACCAGATCCGTCTGTACGGACCCGATGAGATAAAAACATCTTTCATCACTCCATTCGGGTGCTTCTGCTATATCATGATGCCATTCGGCCTCAAGAATGCCGGAGCCACATTTATGCGAATGATTCAGAAGTGTCTGCTCACTCAAATCAGTCGGAATGTGGAAGCGTATATGGATGATATCGTCGTCAAGTCACGAAAAGGTTCCGACCTGCTCGCTGACCTCGCCGAAACATTTGCCAACCTCAGAAGGTATGATATCAAGCTTAATCCATCAAAGTGCACATTCCGAGTTCCTGGTGGCAAGTTACTCGGTTTTCTCGTTTCCGAGCGAGGGATCGATGCTAATCCAGAAAAGATCGCCACTATTCTTCGAATGAAACGCCTTGTGCGAGTGCACGATGTCCAGAAGCTTACTGGATGCTTGGCCGCATTAAGTCGATTCATCTCACGACTCGGTGAAAAGGCATTACCTCTTTACCGACTGATGAAGAAGGCAGACAAGTTCGAGTGGACTCCAGAAGCTGATGCAGCGTTTGCCGAGCTAAAAGCTCTGCTCTCCACCCAGCCGGTGCTTGCTGCTCCAATCAGCAAAGAGCCTCTGTTGCTTTATATCGCAGCCACAGGACAAGTTGTCAGTACAGTGCTTACGGTCGAGCGGGAGGAAGAAGGAAAAGCCTTCAAAGTTCGGCGCCTAGTGTATTATTTGTCTGAAGTCTTGACTCCATCCAAGCAGAGATATCCTCATTATCAGAAGCTTGTGTATGGAATATACATGACCACGAAGAAGGTTGCTCATTATTTCTCTGATCATTCCATCACAGTCATCAGCGACGCTCCACTATCAGAGATTTTGCACAACAGAGATGCAACTGGTCGAGTGGAGAAATGGGCAATTGAACTTCTTCCCCTTGATATCAAGTTTGAGGCAAAGAAAGCCATTAAGTCCCAGGCAATAGCAGATTTCCCCGCCGAGTGGATTGAACAACAGCAGCCGACTGAAGTTCACTCGGAGCATTGGACCATGTTCTTTGATGGCTCTAAAATGCTGAATGGTTCGGGTGCTGGGGTGGTCTTGGTTTCCCCCAGAGGAGATAAGCTTAGATATGTGCTCCAGATTCACTTTGATTCCTCCAACAACGAGGCAAAGTATGAGGCCCTCTTACATGGATTACGCATGGCCATTTCACTCGGCGTCCGTCGCCTGATGGTCTATGGCGATTCAGATTTAGTAGTCAATCAAGTGATGAAGGAGTGGGACGTGAGAAGCCCAGCCATGACTGGATACTGCAATGCAGTGAGGAAGCTGGAAAAGAAGTTTGAGGGGTTAGAGCTCCATCACATTCCCCGACTGAAAAATCAGGCAGCAGATGATCTGGCAAAGATAGGTTCCAAGAGAGAAGCCATTCCGAGTGGTGTGTTCTTGGAGCATATACACACTCCGTCAGTCAAAGAAGATCCTTTCACCAAAGAAGCTCCACAGCCCAAGAGTGCCACAGATCCGACTGAGGTTGAAGTCCCAGCGGTGGTCGACTTGGTCATGGAGGTCTTAGTGGTCATTCCCGACTGGACGGTTCCATATATCGCGTATATCCTAAGAAAAGAGCTTCCAGAGGATGAGGAAGAGGCTCGACAGATCGTTCGTTGATCCAAGGCCTTTACCGTAATCAAAGGACAGTTGTACAGAGAAAGCGCGACTGGAGTTGGTCAGAAGTGCATAACGCCAGAAGAAGGTCGAATCATCCTTAATGATATCCACTCGGGGACCTGTGGTCATCATGCGTCCTCTCGGACCATCATGGCCAAAGCATACTGAGCCGGATTTTATTGGCCAAAGGCGAATGAGATGGCAAAGGGAATAGTGGACAAGTGCGAAGGATATCAGTTCTACTCGAATATGTCGCACAAGCCTGCATCAGCTCTGAAGACCATTCCACTCGTCTGGCCTTTCGCAGTATGGGGGTTGGACATGGTTGGTCCTTTGAGAGCAGGTCGAAGTGGCTTCACGCATGTACTGGTGGCAGTCGACAAGTTCACCAAGTGGATTGAGGCTAAACCAATCAAGAACCTTGACGCCGGGACTGTTGTTAGCTTCATCAGGGAACTGATATTCAGATATGGAGTCCCGCACAGCATCATCACGGATAATGGATCGAACTTTGACTCGGAGGAATTCAGGGATTTCTGCAACTCTCAAGGAACACGAGTCGACTACGCTTTGGTCGCCCATCCGCAATCGAATGGACAAGCAGAGCGAGCCAATGGCCTGATTCTCAAGGGATTGAAGCCCCGACTGATGTGTGATCTCAAGCATGCGGCTGGAGCGTGGGTTGACGAACTTCCCTTGGTGCTTTGGGGACTGCGGACCACACCTAATCGGTCGACTGGAAGAACTCCATTCTTCTTGGTCTATGGAGCTGAAGCAGTCTTGCCGAGTGATCTTCTCCACAATGCTCCTCGAGTCGAACTCTACAATGAAGCAGAAGCTGAACAAGCGCGGCAGGACGCAGTCGACCTTTTAGAGGAAGAAAGGGAGATGGCCCTGATCCGATCGACCATCTACCAACAAGACTTGCGTCGTTTCCACGCCAGAAATGTGAGGGGTCAAGCCTTCCAGGAAGGGGATTTAGTTCTTCGACTGGATCAGAAGAAACAACACAAGCTTGCTCCTTCTTGGGAAGGACCCTTCATCATCACCAAAGTTCTCCACAACGGGGCGTACCGTCTTTACAACGTCGAACATAATATCGACGAGCCCCGAGCTTGGAACGCGGAACTACTCCGCCCATTTTACACTTAAGTTTACCACTCGGATGAGTTGTAATAAAGTACTTCTATAGTTCATGGGTTTCAAAATAATAGTGTCATAATTCCTCCATAATTTTTGTCACTTTTTATTTTCCCCTCAGTGGGTGACTTAGCCGCGAATACGTTTCGCCTAAGTTTGTAAAAATCCTTACCGAGTGGTGAGCCAGACTCCCACTCGGGTGACTTAGCCGCGAATCCGTTTCGCCTAAGTTTGTAAAAATCCTTACCGAGTGGTGAGCCAGACTCCCACTCGGGGACTTAGCCGCGAATCCGTTTCGCCTAAGTTTGTAAAGTCCTACCGAGTGGTGAGCCAGACTTCCACTCGGAGGCTTAGCTGCGAATCCGTTTCGCCTAAGAATAATTAAAATCCTACCGAGTGGTAAGCCAGACTCCCACTCGGAGGCTTAGCTACAGTCCAAAGTACTCGCCTAAGTTATTTAAATCCTACCGAGTGGCGAGCCAGACTCCCACTCGGAGGCTTAGCTGCAGTCCAAAGTACTCGCCTAAGTTATTTAAATCCTACCAAGTGGCGAGCTAGACTCCCACTCGGAGGCTTAGCTGCAGTCCAAAGTACTCGCCTAAGTTATTTAAATCCTACCGAGTGGCAAGCCAGACTCCCACTCGGAGGCTTAGCTGCAGTCCAAAGTACTCGCCTAAGTTATTTAAATCCTACCGAGTGGCGATCCAGACTCCCACTCAGAGGCTTAGCTGCAGTCCAAAGTACTCGCCTAAGTTATTTAAATCCTACCGAGTGGCGAGCCAGACTCCCACTCGGAGGCTTAGCTGCAGTCCAAAGTACTCGCCTAAGTTATTTAAATCCCACCGAGTGGCGAGCCAGACTCCCACTCGGGGGGCTTAGCTGCAGTTTAAACACTCGCCTAAGTACAATGTGCTCCCGCAAGGAGGACGAGGTGCAGGTCGACTGCGACCCTCTCCTCTGAGCCACGCCTAAGTTCGATGTGCTCCCGCGAAGAGGACGAGGTGCAGGTCGACTGCGACCCTCTCCTCTGAACTTCCCCACAAGTACGATGTGAAAATCCTACAGAGTGAAGAGCAAACCTCTCACTCGGGGGCTTAGCTGCAGCCCAGTGCTCGCCTAAGATGTGAAAATCCTAACGAGTGAAGAGAAAACCTCTCACTCGGGGGCTTAGCCGCAGCCCAGTGCTCGCCTAAGATATGAAAATCCTACCGAGTGAAGAGCAAACCTCTCACTCGGGGGCTTAGCTGCAGCCCAGTGCTCGCCTAAGATGTGAAAATCCTACCGAGTGAAGAGAAAACCTCTCACTCGGGGGCTTAGCTGCAGCCCAGTGCTCGCCTAAGATATGAAAATCCTACCGAGTGAAGAGCAAACCTCTCACTCGGGGGCTTAGCTGCAGCCCAGTGCTCGCCTAAGATATGAAAATCCTACCGGGTGAAGAGTAAACCTCACACTCGGGGGCTTAGCTGCAGCCCAGCGCTCGCCTAAGTGGATTAAGGAATAAGTCGACTGCAGTAAGCGTCTTGCTTTGAACCTGCAAAGAGACATTTCGAGCCAAAAACAATCATATTCAAACATCAAATCCAAGTTCGGATCGATACCTAAAGGAACCAAAGGTGCTCAGGTGCTAAGCCCATTAAGGTTTATCGGTTACAACTCCACTCGGCATTCCGAGGCAAATTTAAAGTGTCGAGCTTAAAAGAAGTTTTTTACCCCTCCTGTGGAGGGCTGGAAGGAGCGACGAACTCATCAAGATCAATTCCATCTGCGATCCGAGTGGCAGCAGCAATGAAGGTTTCCATGAAGGACCTGAAGTCGTGTTTCTTGGTGTTGGCCACTCGGAGAGCCGCCAGCTTGTCTTCTCGTGCATCTTTGCAGTGGACTCGGGCCAGACACAGAGCAACATCTGCACCGCACCGAGCCGACGACTTTTTCCACTCCTGCACTCGACCAGGGACCGTGTTCAGGCGAGCCATCAGCGACTCAAGGTCGTTCTGGAGTGTCTCCCTGGGCCAGAGCGATGAGTCGACGCGAGATGTGGCGACCTTCAGCCTTGCAAGATAGTCCACGACAGCTGCAACACGGGACTCCAGTCGGAAAACATTCATGGCAACTTCGTCGTTCACCGGAGAATTGATGGGGTCAAGGTTTGGTTCCAGCCGGCTAGTCTCTTCTTCAAAGTTTTGACAAAATTCTGCAAGGACAATCACCGAGTCAAGGCAATCGTCGAATGGAAAAATCACAGTTGAAAATGATTGTTGAGAGTAAAGGGTTACCTTCAAGCATAAGGAACAGCTTCTTGGCAAGACCACTCAGGAAGGCCTCCAGATCATTTTTCTTCCCAGTCAACTGGTTGACTTGGTCGGACAGGGCAGCTTTGTCAGTTTTCAGTCGACTAACTTCCTTGTTGGCAATCCCAAGAGCAGCTTCCAGATTGGTATTTTCTTGTTCAAGCTTGGTGACCGAAGCTAACTTCTCGTCAGCAAGCTTGATCTTATCAGCTAGTTCAAGGTCTTTCTTCTGTTGGGCCTCCCTCACCTTACCTGCAAGTTACAGCAAGATCAGATTTTGAAACAAACGAAGGGAAAAAGCAGTCGTCGAGGCCTCACCAAACTTACCTTCGGTCTCCTCCTTTGCCTTCGTCAGATTCTCCTGAACCAGCTTCAAATCCAGCTCGAGCTGAATGTGCTTGTTTTCCAGCTCAGTGTAACGAGCCACAAGGTCACAGGATTTCTGCGAAGAACCAATCGACTAAATGTCAAAGAAAATTCACTTCTGAGTGGAAAAGGAAAAATCATGCGTTTCTAAGACTACAGCCGAATACAAGCATTCGACCGTAGTCTCGGGGACTACACCCAGTGTGTGCACTCAGCGTGCCCCCACTAATCCTATTGAAGACAGAGTCGACCAGTCGACCTCAAAAAAAAAGATGTACTCTTTAAGACTGTAATTGACTGCAAGCAGTCGACCACAGTCTCGGGGACTACACCCAGTGGGTGCACTCAGCGTGCCCCCACCGGTTTTGAGAAATCCATTCGCCTCAGACGAATGACGGAAAGATTCAACTTATAAAGCCTAAGGCCGACTGCCTGCAGTCGACCTTAGCCTTGGGGACTACACCCAGCGGGTGCACTCAGCGTGCCCCCGCTAACACGGAGTTTGAATCGACACACCCACCGGGTGACTGCTATGAATTCCAGAAAGAAAAGTTTTGATAGCATATCCTGACAGAACAACATTGCTTTGAAGGGCGGAACTGGCGTCATAAGCTGCCTGGCTCGCATCCCGGATGGTCTTCACCTGCTCCATCATGATCCCTGCCTGGCGTATCGCCTCCTTCGCGGCCCCAGCTTGGTCCTCTGGGACGTGGTACGTCGTGAAGAGGGAGGGCTGTGCGGCACTCGACGAAGCAGGGAGAGCACTCGTTAGTGGATCTGCGAAGGACACAGTGTGTCGAGTGGTGTTCTCCTCCTCCGCGACCAGAGTCTCGGGCGCCGTCACATCCTGGAGCACCCTACCGGCAGACGCTTTCCTGCTCCTTCTGTGCTTCAGCGGTTCCTCATCTTCATCATCATCAAGAAGAGTGATAACAACGTTGAATGGAGCTACAGAAGAGAATCAGAATTAGAGATCATGAGTCAGTCGACTAAAAACGGAATTAAGAGTATAGTACCAAGGTTTGAGGTTGCTGCGTCCTCCATCTCATGGTCATCAGCCCTGGCTGAGGTCTCAGAAGTAGCAGCACTGCAATCCCAAAGAATTAGTCGACTAGCTCGAACGTCAACCAGAGATAAAGCTTGCACAAAACAGGAAGATTTAAGCAGCAATGATTACCCTGATATGGTGGGGATGGACACCTTCATCTTCGGCAGGAGCTTGGTCGGCTTTGACGGGCCGCCCTGGGCTGCTTCGACGCCCTCTCAGTCGGCACCGGAGAAGTGGTCCGAGGGCGCTTGGTCGACTGCGCCACAGTCACAACCCCCTTGCCACGTTCAGTCGCAAGGTCATGGACAAGCTTCGACCGCCTTTCCGAGCGCAGTGGTGCGACCTCCTCCTCCTCCTCTTCTTCGTCCTCCTCATCGTCATCATCATCATCATCATCCTCGGCGGCATCCGAGTCCCACTCCTCCTGGCTCTCGCCCCCGCTCGCTTCTCCCTCCTCAGTCGGAGCCTGTGCCCCATTGGGCATCGAGTATAGCTCAGTGAGGGCCTGATAGACATCAAGACAAAAGTCAATCGACCGATTGGCAGAGAAAACAGAAATAAATATGACAAGAATACAATGGGAAGTGGAGCAGACATACCTTGTCCGGAACACTGAGGTGGTCGAGTGGAGGAATCCTTCTGGCTCCATGAGGGTTATCCTTGTTCCCAGTAACAGCGGCCATCCACCTTTCCAGAGTGGCGTCGTCGACTGCTTCTGGATTGATCCGAGTCTCATCTTTAGTCCCGCGGTACAACCACATACAATGGCTCCGGAACTGAAGAGGCTAGATACGACGCCTAAGAAACACCTCCAGGAGATCCATACCCGTCACTCCCTCCCGAACCAACTGAACTACGCGCTCCATCAACATCTTCACGTCAGCTTTCTCCTCCGGAATCACCTTCAGAGAGGAGGGCTTGTTCACTCGGTCCATGGTGAACTGAGGGAGTCCACTCGGCTTCCCCGGCGTCGGCTGATCCTGGCAGTAGAACCAGGTTGACTGCCAGCCTCTGACTGACTCGGGAAACGTCATGGCGGGGAAGGTACTCTTGTTCCTTACCTAGATCCCCAGACCTCCACACATTTGGATAACTTGGGTTCTTTCGTCGCCTGGGCTCGCCTTCTTCACGGCCTGAGAGCGACACGTGAATATATGCTTGAACAATCCCCAATGCGGTCGACAACCCAGAAAATTCTCACACATGGACACAAACGTGGCGAGATAGGCGATGGAGTTCGGGGTGAAGTGGTGGAGTTGCGCTCCAAAGAAGTTCAAGAAACCACGAAAGAAAACACTCGGTGGCAAAGAAAATCCGAGGTTGACATGGGTGGCCAGAAGCACGCACTCACCCTCTTCCGGCTGAGGCTGCCACTCTTTCCCCGGAAGCCTTGCGGCTCCGTGGAGGATCAGCCCGTCGTTGGCCATATCGAGGAGGTCCGCCTCCGTGATGGTCGAACGGATCCAATCTCCCTGGACCCAGCCTTTCGGTAGGCGAGATCTAGACGAAGACCCGCCGCGACTGGTGGATCTCCCCTTCGCCTTCTCCGCCGCCGACGCCTTCTTCGCGCGTTCCAGCGCCGCCATCTTATCCTTGACCATGGCTGCCGGCGAGGTGCGCGAGGAGAAGTTGTGCGGAGGCGAGAGCGAGCGCGTTGGGCCGAGACGAAGGAAGCAGAGAGAGAATGCTGAGGCACTGTTCAAAAAACCCTCGCCGGGTGCATTTATAAGATCCCTTCCGAGTGGATGACAAGTGGGCCCGGTCGATCTAATCATATCCCAAAACAGTTGCGCGGACGTGATACGTGGCGAAAAAAGCGGCGCGGGGATCGAGGCGTCTATGCCCTATCCCATCCGAGCGCCGCGGTCCGCCCCGCTTCGCGCGCTTCCCCAAATTTCGTATCCCGCGGAATCCGCGAACGGCAGGTCGGTCCGTCGGACGCGGGATTTCCTGTGATCCGTCACTCGGAAATCGGCGAAGTCGAAAAGATCACTCGACGAAAGAAAAGAATGGATCGAGTCGACTGAAGAAAAGTTGCTCACTATCAACAAAGAGATTTTTTTTAGTTCAAAACAATGCACGACCAGTGTGCGAAGGCTAATCAGAAACAACATCAACTCCTTCATCACTCAAGCCTCAATCCATTCGGGGGCTAATGATGGAGTCTTGTACCTAGGGTAGGGTCATAGACCTAATCTAAGTACCCTACCCAAGGACACCCTTAGAAGAGATCACCTTCCAGTCGACCTACGAGGAACTCACTCGACTGACTTGAAGGACTCGACCGCGAAGACTCACTCGACCACCAGAAGGTCAAGAAGCACTCTGCACTGCAACGGTCTGTAATTAAGTAGACTTTATAATAGTTAAGGCACTTTATGTGGGGCGTTACCAGTAACGCCCCGGACTTAATGTACCTTAAACCCTTCATTACGTGAGTTGGCTGGGGTCCTGGCGCACTCTATATAAGCCACCCCCCTCCACAGGCAGAAGGGTTCGCACCCCTGTAACTCATATACTCATAATCCACTCGACCGCCTCCGGGCTCCGAGACGTAGGGCTTTTACTTCCTCCGAGAAGGGCCTGGACTCGTACATCTCTTGTGTTTACAACCTCTCCATAGCTAGGACCTTGCCTCTCCATACCTACCCCCACTCTACTGTTAGACTTAGAACCACGACACATATAAAGTTCATTTAGTTCGGAGCTACGGCCTAGAAGATATGAGCAAAACAAGTTAAACATGGCATTGATGAAAAATGCATACAAACATCAAGCAAACACCTCAAAATAAGGATGCAACATGATAATATGAAGCTACATGCAAAAACAAGCAAGTTTCATATAGAGCACACTCAAAACGGAGCAACGGTGCAACACATACACTCTATACAAGACATAACAACAATCTGTCCAAAACAGCAACTAGGCATATTGCAAGCATCAAAACAACATGCTACAGCATCTCAACGTAATAACAAAAGGCATGGGCATGATGTACAGGTAAAACATAACAAAACATGAACACTGAGCTATCTCCATAAACTACTAGAACATGCTCAAAAGGACATGGGAAGATTGCAAATAATAACAGTTTCAGGCTTAGCAGAAATAACATCAGGTTGCAATGTTTAGAGCTATCAAACAACATGTTACAGGAACTTATCATGGCAAACAAAGGCATGGCATGAATCTACTAATTGCATAGAAAAAAGTCCCTTGTTGACCATGAGCCAAAAGGGGCACAGAAAATATGATGGCACCCATGTAAACATGGCAAAAGATATGACAGATTCATACATGGCAGGAACAACGATAAGTAGGCATGTTGGTGAGCTTGAACCACTCACCACAGAGCAATACATGTCATGGCAAGGCAACCAACAGTAAGAATACATGTTGGTGAATCTAAGCATGGCAAGAGCAAGTTCATAGGGTACATGGATCACTAGAAAAGCACATGGCCAAAACTGAACTTCATGTTAACAGGTTGACAGCAATATTATTTAGCAAATTTGGAGCAAGATAACAACATGATACATCAGGCTATAAATGCAACCAGGGCCACGAATGGATAGAGCATGACATGTATAACAATTCATCCTTAGTTAACATCTCCAGATTATGCATAGAATAACTAGTAGAAGCATGTTTACATAGCAACAAAATATAACAGAATCAGCCTAGCAAAACAGTAACAGCAAGTACCCTCCTTAACAAGCTTGATGCACTCAGTACACAACTCACAAAAATACATGGATGGCACCCCTGGAAAGATGGCATGGTATAGATCAAAACACATGTAGACATCAACCTCATAGGATGCACACATCAAACATGGCAAAAATGACAAATGAGCATGTTATAACAGTTCCAGCAGATCAACATCAACATGCACTCTTCCAACAGCATTTCGGGCATCACGATAAGCTCAAATGAAAATGATTCAATGGAATGAAATGAAGTACTCGTCGAGGCGGACAATTTGACATATTACACGCACAAAACGGAGCAGTATGCAGCAAGTCATGATGTGGTGAACATGGCATGACAATGCTGAAATATTTTAGGGACTTGGGCGTCTTTTCATAAAAAAACAGGACGAGCGTGATATAGTCAAAGTGTGCACAGGGCGGGGGATATGTGGGCGCTCACCATGGGCCGAGGCCCAGAAGGAGGAGGAGGTAGGAGGCAGGGGCCTGCTGGGCTGGACCGGACGCGGGGAAGGCCGGCGGCTGGGCTGCGGGGCCCGCGAGGCAGCGAGCGGGGGGGCGCGGATCGGGGCTCCTCCCGATCCCGTCAGACGGCGGCGGCGATGGGAGAAGTCGGCGGCGGCGAGCGGGCAGATCTGGCCGGCCGGTGCCTGGCACGGCGGCGGCAGGAACGGGGCCGGCGAAGGACGGGCGAGGCGGCGCGGAGATCCTGGCGGTGGC
>NC_041383.1:461706762-461741163 GCF_002162155.2 Triticum dicoccoides | reverse complement strand
CGGCGGCGCGCGCGGGCCGGGAGGGTCCGATCCGGGCTCTCCGGGCCGCGGCGGCGGGGACGGCGGAGTTGGACACGTGGCCCGCGGGAATTGGGGCGGAGCGACGGCGAGATTCGTCCGGCGGCGCGCGGACATGTCCGCCGGGCGAGAGGGAGGAATAGACTAGGGTTAGGGGACAATCATCCGCGAATTTGGACGGGGTGGGCATATTTATAGATAGAGGGAGCTAGGAGAGTCCAAATGAGGTGCGGTTTTCGCCCACACGATCGTGATCGAACGACCGTGAGCATGGAGGGGAGTTTGCTGGGTTTTGGGCCACTTTGGAGGGGTGTTGGGCTGCAAGACAAAAGAGGCTTTTACGGTTACCTGGTTAACTGTTGGAGTACCAAACGACATCCAAATGGCACGAAACTTGACAGGCGGTCTACCGGTGCTATACCAAGGCCGCTTGGCAAACCTCGGGCCATTCCGAGAATGTTTAACACCCGCTCACAACGAGAGACAAAAGGGGGACGCCGGGGAAACATAGGAGTGCCGGATTGCAAAACGGACAACGGGAAAAATGCTCGGATGCATGAAATGAACACGTATGCAGAATGAGATGCCCATGATTACATGATATGAAATGCAGATGATGACATGGCAAAGTGCAACATGCAAGGACATGACATGGCAACGGCGGCGAATAACTGGCGGACACCTGGCGCATCGAATCTAGGGCGTTACACAGGGGGTCGAGGAGGAGTGCGTGGCAACGTCCAGAGCACCCGGGCGTCAAGGGGGAGTGGCAGGCAGGCAGGGTGGTGGCGTGGCGAGCTCGGCGGCGTCGCGGTGTCCCTCCTCTGCCTACTGGCAGAGGTAGGCGATGACTGGCAGCGGCGCTGGGCTGGGCCGGCCAGGTGGGCTGGCCAGCTGGGCTGCGACAGGTGAGGCCAGGTGAGGTTTCTCTCCTCTCTGCCCTTCTGTTTTTGTTTTTCTATTTATCTTTTGTTTTGTAAGTTTGTGGCATTACTAAAAATAGCTAGGCACTTTCAAAAATCACCAAACTGTGCATGCCCAATGTTTACAATGTATACAACATGGAACATTTTGGTTTGGGATTATTTGGACATTTAAAATATTTACTAGCATTTAAATGCCCAAATGCAATTAACTAATGATTTAATTCAGTGACCCTCTGTTGTCCTAGAAAAGTGTGCACCATTTTTGTCAGAGGTTCTAGACCAGGGCAAAGATGATGAACATTTTAAAAGGGCATTTCAGGTTCATTGGAGATGATTTTATTTGAGCCTATTTGAATTCATTTGATGCTAGGGTTTGAACAATCCCCATTTCAAGTTTCTATAAATTTAAACATGATGCATGGATGCTTATGCAGGGTCAGGCAAGGACTAAGCTAGGGCTGTGACATTTGGGAATTTATAGTGCAAAGAAGGGGTACGGGAGGCCACCGAGGTGGGCACAACCCACCTGGGGGCCCAGGCGCGCCCTGGTGGATTGTGCCCCCCTTGGGGCTCCCCCTAGGTGCTTCTTTCGCCCATTGTTGGTCTTCTGGTCCATAGAAAATCTCCAAAAAGTTACGCGGTGTTTGGACTCCATTTGATATTGATCTCCTGCGATGTAAAAAACAAGCAAAAAACAGCAACTGGCACTGGGCACTAGGTCAATAGGTTAGTCCCAAAAATGATATAAAGTCGCTATAAAATGATTGCAAAACATCCAAGAATGATAATATATTAGCATGAATACTTCATAAATTATAGATACGTTGGAGACGTATCATCATCCCCAAGCTTAATTCCTACTCGTCCTCGAGTGGGTAAATGATAAAAGAAATAATTTATGGAGTGTGAATGCTAGCAAAGTGCATAAGTTTGATCAATGATAATTTCAATCACTTTTCCTAGCATCATAACAACAATTATTTCTTATAGAACTTCTCACGACCAAGTAGAAACCAATTCACATGTTAAGGTTCAAACAATGAATTCTCTTGAAACTCAACAACCTATGTTCTCAGTCACCAAGCAATTGCAATTCAACTTATTCAACAGAGTCTGAGTAAGAGCCCCACATACTCAACCATCATATAGTCTTCTATGATTGCTAACACTCACCACATGCACATGAGGAAAACGTTTCAACCGGACACATAGAAAGATAGAGGCTTATAATTTCGCCTCCTAACATATTCACCTTTGGGTGATGTCAACAATAATAACAAATGCTACCCATATCCAACTGGACATATGTGCCTAGATCTTTCCTCACCACATGATGCTTACCAAACGAGAAAAATAGAAAGGAATAAAGAGAAAAACTTTGACTCTTTGCATAAAAGTAAATACATAAAAGTAAAAGATAGGCCCTTCACAGAGGGAAGCAGAGGTTGACATGCGCTTATTTGTTTGTATGATCAACCCCTTAGTGTAAAAGAACATCACGTTATATTGCCCCTTATGATAGCAACCTTTATTATGCAGTCTGTCACTTTTATTCTTTGCCATCACAAGTACATACAACGCTCAGTTTTCTCTTACACTAAATGATCTAACACTTGTAGAAGCAATTTTTATTGCCTTTTTGCACCGATGACAACTTACTTGAAGGATCTTGCTCAATCCTTAGGTAGGTATGGTGGATTGTCAAAACAAGATTTGTGTTTAAGGGTTTTTGGATGCACAAGTAGTATCTCTACTTGGTGCGGAATTTTCGGCTAGCAAAGATAGGGGGAAAGCACCACATGTTGAAGGATCTATGACAATATAACTTCTATGTGAATATGAACAAACATAAATCATTACGTTGTCTTCCTTGTCCAACATCAACAATTTTGGCGTATAATATTTTGATGGGGGCTCACAATCACAAAAAAAAGTCCAAGATAGTGTATTTGCATCTGAAGTTCTCTTCCTTATACTAATTATTCGCGGATTGCTTGTATGACCAATATTGTGATTGTCAAGCTTCAAAAGCTTTCACTTCCTAAACCCAATGTGAAGCTACCACTAGGCATGATATGATATCATCTTCATAACATTCAATTTATTCAACAATTTACTCATAGGATATAAGTGAAGCACTTAGAGCAATTCCATAGAAAAGAGCTTCGTTGACGGGACGTGAATGCCGCTTATCTAGCCTCCTATTTGAGGACTCTATTTTATTTAAAAACTTTCAGGTCTAAGTATTTTATTAAAACAGCAAGAAAAATGAAAATAAAATGGCATTTCAAGCGTAGCACAACTCATGTGAAGAAGCAAAAACTTAGGCTCAACCGATACTAACCGGTAATTGATGAAGAAGAAAGGTGGGATGCCTACCGGGGCATCCCCAAGCTTAGATGCTTGAGACTTCTTGGAATATTAACTTGGGATGCCTTGGGCATCCCCAATATTGAGCTTTTGTCTCTCCTTAATTCCTCTCATATCACAGTTTCCCTAAATCTCAAAAACTTCATTCACACAAAACTCAACAAGAACTCGTGAGATAAGTTAGTATAAATCAGTGCAAAACCTTATCATTCTCTTCTGTAGAAAATCACTAAAATTATTATTCAACATTGCATACTAAATGCCTCTGCATATTTAATACTCCTATCCTCAAATAGAATCATTAAACAAGCAAACATATGCAAACAATGCAAACATAACAGCAATCTGCCAAAACAGTACAGTCTGTAAAGAATGCAAGATTCATCATACTTCCCTAACTCCAAAAATTATGAGAAAAATACTACACTCTAGAAAATTTATCAGATCTTATTTTTCAAAAAGTTTCAACAATTTATCATATTCTGACTTTTCTAGGGAATTTTCACAACATCGATAAACTCTCTATTTTCAGACAGCGACAAGTATACTTGCAAAATAAGCATGGCAAAGGCTATCATTGCCACTTTTATTGAAATAAAAGATGTAAAACATTATTATAAATAACATCAAGCAAATCCTAGCAAAATAAATTGACGCTCCAAGCAAAACACATATCATGTGACGAATGAAAACATAGCTCCAAGTGAGGTTACCGATAATGTTGGAGACGAAAGAGGGGATGCCATCCGGGGCATCCCCAAGCTTAGTTGCTTGGATCTTCCTTGAATATTACTTTGGTGGTGCCTTGGTAATCCCCAAACTTAGGGTCTTGTCACTCCTTATTCTCCTCATATTGACATCTCACCCAAAACTTGACAACTTCAATCACACAAAACTTAACAGAACTTTGTGAGATAGGTTAGTATGATAAAGAGCAAACCACTTCACTTTGGTACTGTCAAAGACAAGATTCATAATTGTTTCCACACAATGCCTACTATAGCATATCATTTCCACAATTTATATTGAGCAATATAAGCCATAGAAACAAGGAAACAAGCAAACTATGCATTGAAAACAGAATCTGTCAAAAACAGAATAGTCTGTAGTAATCTGTACTCAAACCATACTTCTGCTACTCCAAAAATATGAAAAAACTATGAACACGTGAGAAATTTGTATATTAATGTTATTCAAAAATAATCAACTCGAAAGCACTCTTCTGTTAGAAATGAGAGTTATTTTCGTGAGCACAAAAGTTTGTGTTTTTCATGAAGATCAAATCAACTATCACCCAACATGATCCCAAGGCTTTACTTGGCACTTTATTGAAACAAAAGCAATAATACATGATTAATACAGTAGCCTAATCATGTGAACACACAAAAACAGTAGGTAAAAGTGTTGGGTTGTCTCCCAACAAGCGCTTTTCTTTAATGCCTTTTAGCTAGGCATGATGATTTCAATGATGCTCGCATAAAAGATATGAATTGAAACATAACAAGAGCATCATGAAGCATATGACTAGCATATTTAGGTCTAACCCACTTCCTATGCATAGGGGTTTTGTGAGAAAACAACTTATGGGAACAAGAATCAACTAGCATAGGAAGGCAAAACAAGTGCAACTTGAAAACAATCAACGCATAGAGAAGAAATTTGATATTATTGAGATATGTCAGAGCACAAGTTCCTCTCTCATAATAATTTTCAGAGGCATCATGAATGGTTTCAATAATATAACTATCACATGCAGCACTCTTTTCATGATGCACAAGCATAGAAGATTTATTACTCTTTATGGCATACATGTCATCATAATAATCATCATAGGTAGCAACTTTATTGTCATAGTCAATTGAAACCTCCTCCAAAATAGTGGATGTACCACTAAATAAAGTCATGACCTCTCCAAATCCACTTTCATCAATATTGTAATAATATTCAACACCCTCCAAAATAGTGGGATCACTACTACCTAGAGTTGACACTCTTCCAAACCCACTTTCATCAATGTAATCATCATAAATAGGAGGCATGCTATCATCACAATAAATTTTCTTATCGAAAGTAGAAGGAATAAAAGGATCATAATCATGAAGCAAAGCATCCCAAAGCTTAGGACAAGCATTATTTCCAGCAAATAAATCTTCAAACATGTCATACTCATTAAACATAGCATCCCCAAGCTTGTGGTTTTGCATATCATCATAATCATTCTTATCAATAGTATGAATCACACCAATAGTATAGCAAGCATTATTATCATATTCTTCCAAGCAAGTGCCAAAAAGATTTTTTAATATCATAAGAGACATATTTGTCTTCCAAATCATAATCATCACAACAAATAGTAGGTGAGGGAGTCCTGGACTAGGGGGTGTCCGGATAGCCGAACTATCATCATTGGCCGGACTCCAAGACTATGAAGATACAAGATTGAAGACTTCGTCCCGTGTCCGGATGGGACTTTCCTTGGCGTGGAAGGCAAGCTTGGCGATACGGATATGTAGATATCCTACCATTGTAACCGATTCTGTGTAACCCTAGCCCTCTCCGGTGTCTATATAAACCGGAGGGTTTTAGTCCATAGGACATATAACAATCATACCATAGGCTAGCTTCTAGGGTTTAGCCTCCTTGATCTCGTGGTAGATCTACTCTTGTACTACCCATATCATCAATATCAATCAAGCAGGAGTAGGGTTTTACCTCCATCGAGAGGGCCCGAACCTGGGTAAAAACATCGTGTCCCTTGTCTCCTGTTACCATCCGCCTAGACGCACAGTTCGGGACCCCCTACCCGAGATCCGCCGGTTTTGACACCGACATTGGTGCTTTCATTGAGATTTCCTCTGTGTCGTCACCTATAGGCTCGATGGCTCCTTTGATCATCAACAACAACGCGGTGCAGGGTGAGACTTTTCTCCCCGGACAGATCTTTGTATTCGGCGGCTTTGCGCTGCGGGCCAATTCGCTTGGCCATCTGGAGCAGATCGAAAGTTACGCCCCTGGCCATCAGGTCAGATTTGGAAGTTTGAACTATACAGCCGACATCCGCGGAGACTTGATCTTCGACGGATTCGAGCCACAGCCGAGTGTGTCGCACTGTCCCGATGGGCATTATTTAGCCCTACTGCCGGACAGTGCCCTGGAGGCCGCACAAGAGTCCACTCCGACCCTTGGTTCGGAACCGATGACGCCAATCGAGGATGGGTGGTTGGACACCGCCTCGGGGGCTGCTACCTCTACGGCGATAGAGCCGAATACCGACCCTGTCCCGCATGAAGCTCGTGGCTCCGAGGTGCCGGACTCCTCTCCGGACTTCGAACCTCCCGCGCCCCTTCCAGTCAAACCCGATTGGGCGCCGATCATGGAGTTCACCGCTGCGGACATCTTTCAGCACTCGCCTTTTGGTGACATCCTGAATTCGCTAAAGCACCTCTCTTTATCAGGAGAGCCCTGGCCGGACTACGGTCAAGACGGTTGGGATGCGGACAATGAAGAAATTCAAAGCCCACCCACCACCCACTTTATAGCCACTGTCGATGACTTAACTGATATGCTAGACTTCAACTCCGAAGACATCGACGGTATGGACGACGATGCCAGAGACGACCAAGAACCAGCACCCACAGGGTACTGGAAGGCCACCTCAACTCACGATGTATACATGGTGGATACACCCAGAGGAAGCGATAACGAGGAACAACGGGACGATGCGAAGGATAATTCCCCCAAAAAACAGCCGAAACGGCGACGCAAGCGCCGCCAAAAGTCCCGCCTTGACAACGACAGCACCCATGTAGACCCAGCCATAGAGCAGGGCGAGCTGGTGGACGACGAACATGCCCCCGGGCAACTTTCCGAACAGGATGAATTAAATAAGCAATCCACCCCCGGCGAAAACAACAGTCCGGATGATCTAACACCAGACACATTGTTGGAGCAGAAGAACCTCCACGAAAGGCTCGTCGCCACTGCATGAAGCCTGAAGAAGCAGAAGCGGAAGCTCAAAACAGCGGAAGACGTACTCAGAATGAGATGGAGCAAAGTACTCAAGACCGCAGACAAATACGGCGATGGCCACCAAGCAAAAAGCTACCCGAAGCGTAAACTACTGCCCGAATTTGATGAGGAGGCCATAGAGCCCCCACAATCAAAAAACAAAGAGGCCGCCCGGTCGGATGGACGACCACATGGCAAACAAAGAGCGGCAAGCGGCGCCGCACACAAGCCGGCACGTGATCCACATAAGGATCCTCGTAAAGAGGACGGCCTGGTCAGGTCCATATATGGGTCCAGAAAGCAAGTTTTAGAAAGCAAAACAACACGTCGAGTATTCGAAAATCACGGCACACCCAAATACAGGGGCACCGCACACCCCTTATGTTTCACTAATGAGGTGCTGGATCATGAATTTCCAGCGGGATTCAAACCCGTAAACATAGAGGAATACGACGGAACAATATACCCTGGAGTCTGAATTGAGGATTACATCCTGCACATACATATGGCTAGAGGAGACGACCTCCACGCCATAAAATACCTATACCTCAAGCTGAAAGGGCCAGCCCGGCATTGGTTCAAAGGCCTCCCACAAAATACCATTGGAAGTTGGGAAGAGCTTGAGGACGCGTTTCGGGCAAATTTTCAGGTGAGGACGCCCTTCGGATGCAGACGATTTAAGTCACATAACTCAACAGCCCGTAGAGTCAGCCCGTAAATTCTGGAACAGGTTCCTCACCAAAAAGAACCAAATAGTCAACTGTCCGGACGCCGAAGCCTTAACAGCCTTCAAACATAACGTCCGAGACGAATGGCTCGCCAGACACCTCGGCCAGTAAAAGCCAAGGACAATGGCAGCACTAACAAGCCTCGTGACCCGCTTTTGCGCGGGAGAGGATAGCTGGCTGGCAAGATGCAGCACCACCGACCCAAGTACATCCGAAGTCAGGGATGGAAACGGGAAACCACGACGCAAAAAGGACCAACACCGAACTAAGGGAAACGGCCCAAAGAGCACGGCAGTCAATGCCGGGTTCAAAAGCTCTCGACAGAACAACAAAACACTGCCTCTCAAGGACAGCAGCGACGAGCTATCCAACCTAAACATAATCTTGGACAAGATATGCCAAATCCATAGCACCTCCGGGAAGCCTGCAAACCATACCCACAGAGATTGTTGGGTCTTCAAACAGTCCGGCCGACTTAATGCCGAACACAAGGTACTCGAAACACCAAGTGAGGACGATGACGAAACCCATAAGCAGAGCACTGGCAAACAAAGGAACTTCCCACAAGAGGTCAAAATAGTTAATTCACTTCATGTGACAACAGGCAAAAATAGAGCGGCGCCCACAAAAATGCGCGCCGCCCACAAAAATGCGCGCCGCACGGTCCACCCCAGCGGAGTCCAGACACTGGATGTCAAAACCAATCACCTTCGACCATCAGGACTACTCTGGAAGTATCCGGAACGCAGGATGGACTGCCCTGATATTAGATCCTATAATCGATGGACTGCAATTTACACAAGTTCTAATGGACGGCGGCAGTGATCTAAACCTGCTATACCAGGACACAATCCGCAGAATGGGGATAGACCCAACCAAAATACGCCATAGCAACACTTCCTTTAAAGGAGCAATGCCAGGCCTACATGCCCATTGTATGGGCTCTCTACCACTATAAGTTGTGTTCGGCTCAGCCGACAACTACCGTCGCGAAAAGCTAGTCTTCCACATCGCCCCATTTAAAAGTAGCCATCAAGCACTATTGGGACGCGAAGCCTTTGCCCACTTTAACGCAATACCGCATTATGCATCTCTCACACTTAAAATGCCCGGTCCACGCGGCATAATCTCATTAAAGGGAAGCCTCGAGTGTTCCTCGAATAAGGAAGAAAGTGAGACTGCCTTGACAGCCACACATTAATCCGGCTTTTGCCGATCAAAGCCCCCAAACAGGTCATCCTGACCCCGGACACGGTTAGGCGAGTCCGGTGCAAATAAACAAGGGGCTCACCAGCCGCGTACCCCCTTACAAGGGGCTGCACGTATGCCATAAGAGACAATAAAGCTCAATCTTATTTGTTTTTTGAATTATACTCTGTTTATACATTTTTCGCACGATCCTTTTTCACACTAAGTTCTTCTCTTTTACAGATGAACACCGTGCTATGCCCATCCAGGATACGGCACAACGGAGACACAGGTGCAGACGTGCAGTAGGGACCCGTTACAAGGATTCTTTTCAGATTAAGACCCTGCGTAAACCTTTCTTACTGTCTCTTGTTGATACACATCCCCCGGTTCTTCACTATAACCGAGGAGGAGGCTGGCGTTTTGGCATCGGCCGCGTCAGAAATTTTGCGCGTACCTGGGCACAAGGGGCTTAGGGCATAGCTCTGCCCGTTTTCATAAAGACCGAATACCTTAGGGAGTGTTCGGCGTCTCGAGTTAGGCCTTATATGCATCAGCTCCGAATCATGTCTTTGGTCAAATGTTGGGTTTGCCCGGCTCCTGTGTTTTGCTGCCTTATGTTCCGCTCTATCGGCTAACGCGGCACCAGGAGAACTACTGCGATTGTGCCCCGGTTCGTCCAAGTGAGCACCTCAGTAGAGAAAGCCAAAAACTGACTGTCATGATATAGCGAGAGATTGGTCAACCACTCGATCGACCACGGGAATGTTTAGAATTCCTCCGCTTTAATGAAGGACCGTTTCCCGGTCAGGCACATATGCGCCCCGAAATTCGGAGAGCACAGTGCCCCTAGGGGCTATATAGTAGTCCCACCATTGAACTCCTATGTCTAAGTGAAAGTGATAAAGCATTATAGTCTGGTTGCCTAGTTTGCTACGCTATCACCTCCTTCACAGGACCAAGACGTTGGATTAAGTGTGAAACAGCGCTATTTCTTGCAAACACCCCCGCACTATGTGCGTGGGGGCTGAAGCCGAAGACTGCCATCTTTCAGGTTATATACACATATACGTTAAACGGCCGCACAGGAGGAATTTTAACACTTGAACGCACAAGTATAAAAAAGCCCATATATTATATTTGAAGCATGGCTTCACAAATCATACATGTCATTTGAACATAACGTTTTTTGAGCACTGCGTCTCTATTAAACGAGCGCCCTGCAGGACTTCCCCAAAATAGTGCTCGGCCGGTAATCGGCTCCTGTCCGAGTCCTGGGAAGCAACGTCGGTGGCCTCCATCTCTGCCCAGTATGTTTTGACACGGGCGAGTGCCATCCGTGCACCCTCTATACATGTCGACCGCTTCACCGCCTTGATATGCGGCACCGCATCAAGGAACTGCTGCACCAAGCCAAAATAACTCTTCGGCTCGGGCCTTTCCGGCCACAGATGAGCCACGACACCCTTCATGGCAAGTCCGGACAACCTATTCAGCTCAGCCCATTCGGCTAACCGATCGGTCAATGGAAGTGGACGCTCCGGACTATGGAACTGCGACCAAGAAAGCTCTTCCATTCCGTGATCCTTCTGGCCTCGGAAGTGTGCAACCGCGTCTGCGGCACTCGCCGCCAAATTCAGATAGGCATCCTTCGCACCCCACAACTGGCCCAACTGAGCATACTTCGGATCCGTGAACTTCCTACGCAGCAGAAAGGGCTTTCCAGCCGCAATATCCCCAGCCTGACGTAGCTCCTCCTTTATAGCTCTCATCGCGGAGCGGGCATCCTTGGCTTCGGCGGTGGCCTTCTTCAGGTCCTCTTGCTCCGCTCGGTGTTCTCTTTCAAGAAACTCATAGCGGTCGGCAGCATCCTTCAGCTTTACTGCCATTTCGGCCATTTCCTCCCTGCTTTGGCCGTGAGCAGCCTGTTTCGCTTTTAGCTCTTCGGCCGCCTTCAAAGCAGCCGCATTACTTTTTCTGGCTTGCTCCTTGGCTCGGGCAAGCTCTGACCGAAGGTCCTCCATAGCAGCGACACCATCTGCATTAAGCATACATGTAGTAAGGCATGGGCGTCAAGCTCCCTTACCAGGTGTTCACGGAAAAGCCACATACCTTGTGACTCATCAAGTCGCTTATTGACCAGCGTGATGTCCACATCCGCAATGTCCAGTTGCTGCTTCAGTTCGGCAACTCTATCAGTCCAGCTGGCCACCGAGCACTCCGCCCCCTGAATAGGAAGGGCGACATCTTAACACTGAGATTATGATCCTCGGCACGCCGTCACTTTTGACAATGTACCAAGTCTCAGGGGCTACTATCTATATAGGGCACATTCTATATGCAAAACTGTCAGAAGGTACATCATTCTTGCGTACCTCAAACCCCGTCAGTAAACTTCTGACGGCTTCATGCAAGCCACTCTCAGCAGATGAAATCCTTTCAATCACCGTACCCATTATCGCACGGTGATCTTCTGAGATAGATGCTCGCCCGAGCAGATCCTTCAGCTCCTCCGACCACACACCAGTTGGTGCCGGACCTCCTGGCCCCGCCGGACTCGGGGAAACCCTCCGCGACGACACCTCAGGGTCGTCCGCCCCGCCTGATGGCACGGCAGATGGAGGCGTTTCGCTTTCAATCATCTCCAGACAAAGATCCCCCGAAGATGAGCTCTGCTGAGAAGGGCTGAGATCCGAACTACAAGGTAAAGACTTCGGTCATCCTCAGAAATAAAAACAGGGATGTCTCTTATAACAAAACTCCCCCTTTCTACTTACGGCTTGCTGGAGGGCTGGTTCCCTTGGGGAAATAGTATGGCCGGGGCCCCTCCCAACGCAGGACCCTCTGGCGAAGATTTCTTCCCCCGCTTTGAGGCCTTGACCTCCGGATCTTCAGAAGCGGTCCTCTTCTCCCCTTGGAGGGAGGGATTCTCGATCCCCCCTTCCTTAAAGGCTTCCTTAGCGGAGGCGGTAGCTTTCCTGTTCCCCCCTTCGCCCTCTTCCAAAGGCACAGCCTCCAGCATCTTGGTTAGCACCGGGTCCGGCGCGGTCTCAGGGAGGGGGGCCGGACACCTTATTAGCTTTGCTTTTGCTATCCACTCATGTTCAAGTGACGGCTTTCTAAAGGGAAAGTATTATGATAAATGTACGGATAGCACGTCCGGGCACAGGAACTACTTACTTGAGTATCCGGGCGATTGCAACTCAGACCTGCATCCTCGGTCAAGTCCGGACACATCTCTTGTGATCCGAAGAACAGTTTATACATCTCCACGGGCATCGCGCCCATGAAGTGGTGGAGAACTCGCGGTCCCTCCGGATTGAATTCCCACAGGCGGAGAGGGCGACGTTTGCAGAGCAGAAGGCGCCGAATCAGCATAACCTGCACCACTACGACCAGATTGATCTCCCTCTCTTGGAGGTCTTGAATCCGGCCCTGCAATATTGGTACGTCCTTGGACGGCCCCCAGTCAAGCCCTTTGTTGACCCATGACGCCAGCCGCTGTGGAGGGCCCGAGCGAAAGGCAGGTGGCGCCACCTGCCTGGTGCCCCTGGGAGCGGTGATGTAGAACCACTCCTGTTGCCACAAGCCGAGCTCCTCTTGAAAAGAGCCCTCGGGCCATGGAGCATCGGCCCTCTTACTTATAACTGCCCCTCTGCACTCTGCCTGTCGCCCCTCAATCATCTTCGGCTCCACGTTGAAGGTCTTGAGCCACAATCCGAAGTGAGGGGTAGTGCGGAGGAAGGCTTCGCAGACAACAATGAACGATGAGATGTGGAGGATGGACTTCGAACCCAAGTCATGGAATTCCAGCCCATAATAAAACATGAGCCCCCTCACGAAGGGGTCCATCGGGAAGCCTAAACCCCGATGGAGGTGAGACATGAACACGACGCTCTCACCAGGCTCGGGAGTGGGAATGACTTGCCCTTGGGCAGGCAGCCTATGCGAAATCTCGCAGGTTAGGTACCTGGCGTCTCTCAGTTTTAGCACGTCTTCTTCCGTGACGGAAGAGGGCATCCACCGGCCTTGTAGGTCGGAGCTGGACATTGTTAAAGGTCCGAAGCGCCCAAATCTGGAACCTTAGGTGTTGGAACTCGAGGCGAGGGGCGGATTCGATTGAGATTGAAGAAAAGGAACGGGCCTTGGTCTCATTATAAAGGGGTAGAATACCAAGAGCCGTCCCCATGGCCGTTTGGGACTCGCCTTCGATGGAGGGGGCGTGCCAACGTGCATGGTTGGGTTACCCACGTCCGTATTGATGAGAATCCCGGAATAAGGGGACACGATCTTTGCTTTGACAAGACGTGCCAAGGAAACCGCTTCGCTAAACGCGCTGAGGTGGAACAATAAAAACGATTCGAATAAAGGCTTGGCCGTGGCATGACGTCATACCACGAAGTACGTTAGTAGATTGAACCTGTGTAAATATTATTCTCTCTACGGTGGTATGTGGAATTTATTTTGCAGAGCCGGACACTATCCTGGTGTTCAAAATCTTCTATGAATTATTCAGAGGAGGAACCCGCCTTGCAATGCCGAAGACAATATGCGCGCCGGACTCGTCATCATTGAAGCCTGGTTCAGGGGCTACTGAGGGAGTCCTGGACTAGGGGGTGTCTGGATAGCCGAACTATCATCATTGGTCGGACTCCAAGACTATGAAGATACAAGATTGAAGACTTCGTCCCGTGTCCGGATGGGACTTTCCTTGGCGTGGAAGGCAAGCTTGGCGATACGGATATGTAGATCTCCTACCATTGTAACCGACTCTATGTAGCCCTAGCCATCTCCGGTGTCTATATAAACTGGAGGGTTTTAGTCCATAGGACATATAACAATCATACCATAGGCTAGCTTCTAGGGTTTAGCCTCCTTGATCTCGTGGTAGATCTACTCTTGTACTACCCATATCATCAATATCAATCAAGCAGGAGGAGGGTGTTACCTCCATCGAGAGGGCCCGAACCTGGGTAAAAACATCGTGTCCCTTGTCTCCTGTTACCATCCGCCTAGACGCACAATTCGGGACCCCCTACCCGAGATCCGCCGGTTTTGACACCGATAGTAGGCATCACAAAATCATACTCAATATCATCATCCTCCATCAACATATTTGATTCACTTTCATGAGGCACAATGGTGATAGGAGCAGTATTACTTGGGAGAGTTACCTTTTTACCTCTACTTTTTCTTCTTTTCTTTTTCTTCTTCACCACCTCACGTGTGGGTTTAATCATTTTTTCTGAGCATCTTGTTGAAGAGATTGATTCGATAGGAAGCTCCTCCTCGTTACCTGATTCATCATAAGAAACACTAGGAGGGTATTGGGAAATATTTCCCTTTCATTAGTACTCTCTTCATATTCTATTTGTTTTCTTTTCTTTAGATAGTTGGCAATATAAGGATTCTCAAAGCAATTTACCGCACAGAACATATACCTCTGGATCAAAATTAAGAACTCTCTCAAGGGAAAATTCTGGAATATTCTTAGTTATACATTTCAGTTCTTCATAGCCCAGAAGTAAACTAAGTTCATTATGATGCGCAAGGGAAATCAAGTCATCACAATTTTTGGACATGATTCGATCATGAAACAATTTGCATTGGGTATTTAAATGACCATGTTCATTGCAAAGTTCACAAGGATGGCTAAGAAAATTTAAATTTTCAGCACAAACATCTAGCCTCTCTTGCAACCATTTAGTTTCTAAATACTTATGGCTCTTGCAAAATCTATCTTCCCTTTTTGGTGTGTCTGTACATTCCCAATTTACTCCGCAAAAATTGACATTCTTATAGGAGACATCATTATCATGGCTAGTGCACTCATCATTAGCATTTTGGATATTCAAAGAATTCATACTAACAACATTGTAATCATGCTCATCATTCATGCCAGTCATTTTATTAAATTCTTCTTCTATCAATTGAGCACAATTTTACTAACCATCATTTTTAAGAAAGATATTATAAAGATGATCAATAATATCATGCAACCTTAATTCCATTTTTTTAGTTTCCTTTTATAAACCAAACTAGTGATAAAACAAGAAACTAAATGATTCAATTGCAAGATCTAAAGATATACCTTCATGCACCCACCTCCTTGGCAACGGCGCCAGAAAAGAGCTTGATGTCTACTATGCAACTTTATCCTTGTAGACACGTGTTGGGCCTCCAAGCGCAGAGTTTTGTAGGACAGTAGCAATTTTCCCTCAAGTGGATGACCTAAGGTTTATCAACCCGTGGGAGGTGTAGGATGAAGATGGTCTCTCTCAAATGACCCTGCAACCAAATACAAGAAATCTCTTGTGTCCCCAACACACCCAATACAATGGCAAATTGTATAGGTGCACTAGTTCGGCGAAGAGATGGTGATAAAAGTGTAATATGGATGGTAGAAATATATTTTTATAATCTGAATAAGTAAAAACAGCAAGGTAGCAAATAGTAAACAGGCACAAAAATGGTATTACGATGATGGAAAATGAGGCATAGGGTGCATACTTTCACTAGTGCAATCTCTCAACAATGCTAACATAGTTGGATCATATAACCATCCCTAAAAGTCTGACGAAGAATCACTCCAAAGTTCCTATCTAGCGGAGAACATAAGACGAAATTGTTTGTAGGGTATGAAACCACCTCAAAGCTATTCTTTCCGTTCGATCTATTCAAGAGTTCATACTAAAATAACACAAAGCTATTCTTTCCGTTTGATCTATCCTAGAGTTCATACTAAAATAACACCAAAGCAAATTCAGATTTATAATATTCAATCCAACACAAAGAAATTCAAAGAGTGCCCCAAGATTTCTACCGGAGAAACAAAGACAAGAACATGCATCAACCCCTATGCATAGATTACTCCAATGCCACCTCGGGTATCCGCGAGTTGAGTGCCAAAACATATATCAAGTGAATCAATACGATACCCCATTTTCACCACGGGTATTCAATTGCAAGACATATATCAAGTGTTCTCAAATCCATAAAAGTATTCAGTCCGATAACAATGAAATCTCAAATGGAAAAACTCAATTCATCACAACAAGATAGAGAGGGGAAAACACCATATGATCTGACTATATTAATAAAGCCCGTGATACATAAAGATCGTGACATCTCAAGAACATGAGAGAGAGAGACAGAGATTAAACACATAGCTACTGGTACAAACCCTCAGCCCCGAGGGTAGACTACTCCCTCCTCATCGTGGTGGCCGCCAGGATGATGAAGATGGCCACCATAGATGATCCCCCCCTTCAGCAGGGTGCCGGAACGGGGTCCAGACTGGTTTTCGCTGATACAGAGACCTTGCAGCGGCGGAACTTCTGATCTAGGGCTACCTCGAAGGGTTTCGGAATATTTGGGAATTTATAGTGCAAAGAAGGGGTACGGGAGGCCACCAAGGTGGGCACAACCCACCTGGGCGCGCCTGGGGGCCCAGGCGCGCCCTGGTGGGTTGTGCCCCCCTCGGGGCACCCCCTAGGTGCTTCTTTGGCCCATTTTGGTCTTCTGGTCCATAAAAAATCTACAAAAAGTTATGTGGTGTTTGGACTCCATTTGATATTCATTTCATGCGATGTAAAAAACAAGCAAAAAACAGCAACTCGCACTGGGCACTGGGTCAATAGGTTAGTCCCAAAAATGATATAAAGTTGCTATAAAATGATTGTAAAACATCCAAGAATGATAATATATTAGCATGAATACTTCATAAATTATAGATACGTTGGAGACATATCACACATGCTCCCCTCTACTCCCCCCGCCCTCTGTTTTGCTGTCATGGCTAACCTCGCCACTCGCGCACGCCGCTCCTCGACCGCGTGTCGTACATGCCTCGCTGCTGCTGCTCCGGTTACCTGCTACCGCTGTCATCCGCCCCACCGCCGCAGTTGCTGCCTGCCATGCGGCTCTGCTGCGCCCACGGCCGACTGCCATAACACCTGCTCTGGCACGCCCGCGCTTTGCTCTGCTGCTCCCCGCCGCGATAGCCGCCTGCCTGCGCCCCGTCCCGCCGGCCGCGTCCGCTGCTGTCCTCCGGCGGGCCGACCTGCCATTCCCCGCCGCCGGCCGGAGCTACCGGCTCCGCTCGGCGTGGCCCTTGCGCCCCGCTCCCTCATCGGTCGGTGGCCTCGTCCCCGTGCCCGGGCGTGGCATCCCTCGGGCACGAGTGCCCGCCCGTTAACCCGCTCGCCCAGTGCCCGTTAGGCCAGCCAGGGCCACTGATCAAGGGGCCCCACACCCCTTTTTTAAAAAAGATAAAAAAATGTATAATAAAAATAATTATGACTAATTAATTAATTGATCAATTAATTAACTTAATTACTCCAGTTAGTTAACCTAACCTAATTAATCTGATTAACTAACTAATTATTCATGTTGTTTAATCAACAGTCTATGACAGTGGGACCCTCCTGTCAGTTTGACTGGTCAACAAGTCAAAGTTGACTGCTAACATCACTCTGACCTCATGCTGACATCATTTTCTTTTTCTGTCGAATTTAGTAACTAAATATAATTTCAGAAATTGAATAAAACTTTAGAAATTCATATAAAACAATCCATAGCTCGGATGAAGAAGTTTTATACATGAAAGTTGCTCAGAACTACGAGACTAATCCGAATACACGGTCCGTTCACCCATCACACGTCCCTATCCTAGCAAGCGTCGAACCTTACCCCTCCGGTTCATCTGTCTGACAGACGTCCAGAACCGGGAAAACTTTCCCGGATGTTTTCCCCCTTCGCTAGTATCGCCTAGCACTGCGTTAGAACACCTCTAGCCCCGCTTATTGTCTTGTTATGCATATGTTTGCGTGTATTTACTACTTCTTCCCCCTCTTCTCTCCGGTAGACCTAGAAACCGCTGATGATGCCCCTGTGATCGTCTACGTCGACGAAGACCCTTCTTCCCTTTCAGCGGAGCTTCCAGGCAAGCCCCCCTTTGACCATCCCGATATCACCCATTCCTTTCTATCATGATTGCATTAGATTTTGCTACTATATTTTTGATTGCTCCTATTCTGATGCATAGCCTGCTTTTGTACCTGCTATCGTTACCTACCTATTTATCCTAAACTGCTTAGTATAGGTTGGATAGTGATCCATCAGTGACCCCCACATTGTCCTTGTTGCCTCTGCTTCACCATCGACGACTTGATCAACGTGATCGACGACCAGACCCGACACCTCACATCACATCACGTCCCTTTTGTTGCTCGACTCTGCAGAGTTACTATCGGGTGCTGAGGGTGATACCTCATAACGCACCCTTGATGATAACTCTATAGTGTAGCTATTCAGTCGTGGTCAACGAGGGTGATTCCTCCTTCACCATTCCTGATACGGCTCTGTCGTGCAACACCTCAAGTGTGAACCTCAAGGGTGGTTCCTCTTATGTTCACCTTGATGATTACATCGAGTGGAATCCATCGAGGGTGATTCCTCGGGGTTTCCCCTTGATGTTTGGACACACAGTTACCTTGACTTTACTTGAGACCTTTGTGAAAGTCGGGCGGGCCCGGAAAGCACCCGAGGAGTTACGGTGGTGGCTGGCTATTTAGCGGTATCACCCAGGAGGGCGTGATAGCTCCGGACTTGTCCCGACAGCGGTCACTTCTTTTAATAATGCACTAACAGGTTTGGGATTTTGTCCTAAGTTGGCCTTTATGCACTAACCACCACGCGAGAATAGTTATAGGCCTCGGCGTCGCAGTATCAGCCGAAGCTTTGTTAGACGTCCAGTTCACAGTGCGACATGGCTGGGCCGGCACCATCCTATAGTGGTGGAGCCTGGTCTGCCCTGCTCGCAACGACCCAGAGTGCAACGGGCGATGGGCCCAGACCCCGGAGTGCTGAGGTAGATCGGTAGGGACCTCTCTGTTGAGCCTAGGTGAGGCTGCGACGTGTTGATCTTCCGAGGCCGGGCATTGACCCAGAAAAGTGTGTCCGGCCAGAGTAATTGTCGTGGGGAACGAGCACCTATGGGGCAGGGCCCCTTCTGGTCCGGCTAGGGAGCAGAGAGCGCATGAAGAACAGATCAAGGCGAAGCGCGCGATGGATTTTACCCAGCTTCGGAGCTCTCCGGAGAGATAAAACTCCTACTGCTGCTTTGTGTTTATATTCTGTTCTTGCTCTAGACCGTGGGTGTGCTGTAGTTTCGAATGAGTCGAGCCGAATCCCTTCTACGTGTGAATAGGCCTCCTTTTTATAGGCTAAAGGGGTCACCGACAGGTGGCAACGCAGAGAGAGGGGTAAAAAAGTAAAAAGAGGGGTTGGTACAACCGCTATACACAGTGTATCCTACCTAACTCTGACGGCAGGGGACAAGCGCATTTAATGCCCGTCCGCCTCGCCCAACAGTGCAAGGAAGCGACCGCTAGGGGCGCCACCGCCTGCCACGATGGCCTTCTCGTCATCTCCTCTTGCCACCTCGCACCGCGCCTCGCCACGTGCTCCTGGGATGGTCCTGGGGCGACACGTCATCGGATGCGCTGGAGCTCGGGTGCAGAGTGGCAGCCTTGCCGCGGCAAGCGCCTTGCCGCGGCCGTTGTCTTGTCGCACCCGCAAGCTTGCCGCTCGCCGGGTCTTGCCGAGACGAGCGGGGCGTCGCGGCAAGTTTCTTGAAATGCCTTGGTTGGCCTTCCCGGCAAGCTCCTCTTGTCGGGGCCTTGTCCTTCCCGGCAAGCTCCTCTTGCTGGGGTCTTGTCTTCTCAGTTAAAACACTTTGTTCTAGAATGGCATCAATATGAGCCACAGAGGATCTTGGCGGACGCCCGGCAACCCTTGCCACTGGGTGCTGCAACTGCCCGTGCACAAGTTCGGGATACTAAGGTACCCCTACTTTAGTACACCGACAGGAGCCCCCGGGCCTGGGCCATACACGGTGCCGAGCGCTGTTGGGCCAGGCCCAAAACAGGGCACGGGCACGCGCGGCCTAGGTCCATACCAAATCTAACTCCGCACCCACCGCGCCCTCCCGTAATGGCATGCGTCGAACGCGGCGTCGTGGGAGAGATCGTGGGCAATTCTTTAAGCAGGAAAAGTGTAACGTTCGCCCCTCCTCTTTATAAGCAGGGGAAATAGGAGTCGTTCCCCCACCTTCGCCACTTGCAGTTTCTTCCTCAGAAAGCTCCGCCGCTCCCCTCCGCTTCCCAAGCCGAAAGAGAGCTGCGCTCCGCCATCGCCGCCGCCGTCGCCGCCGTCGCCCTCGCCTTCCCCCACCGCTTCCGCCATGGCTCCGAAGACCGGGAAGGCTGCGAAGTCGGCCGAGGCGCTGCAGCTTGAGGCGATGCACAAGAAGCGAGCGCTTTTCTCCCTCGAGCTCACCCCGAAGGCGCTGCGGGAGGAGTTCTACCTCTTCTGGTCGACGGAGACGCGGGCGCATCCGCGCACGCAGGTACTCTCCGCCGAAGCTTCCACTTCGAAAAAGTGTCCCAGAGGATACTATTTCTTCCCTCTGTTCTTCTATTGCGGGCTCTGCCCGCCCTTTTCCAATTTCCTCCACGATATCATAAATACCTTCGGACTCCATCTCCTTGACTTCACCCCCAACGCCATTCTGACAATGGCGGTCTTCGCGCATCTCTGCGAGAATTTCGTCGGGATCCAGCCCAACGTTGCCCTTTTCCGCCATTATTTCACTCCCCGGGTCGAGGAAGGAGAACCCTTGTCTGGCGGGGTCTCCTGGACCTCGAGGCTCGGCAAGAAGGAGGTGTATCTGGAGGGGGAGCTTCGCAGCAAGTGGGACGAGTGGAGGGCGGAGTGGTGCTAGATCGTCGACGCCAACCCGCAGCCCTTCACCAACTTGCGCCAGACCTGGGTGGTGTGCGGCGGCGACTGGAGCGCTCTGTCGCCGAACGATGCCAAGCTGAAGATTGCCACCACCCGAATCCTGCGGCTCAGGCTTGCCGGGCTCACAGTAGGGGCCGTCGGCGCGGATTTCCTTCGCCGTCGCATCGCCCCTCTGCAGGAGAGGGGGAGGCCCGCCTGGCTGTTTGGCGGCCTGGCGGATATCATGAGGCTGCGTCCCGGCCTCAACTTCAACTTTACAGTTCTGGAGCTTGACGGGATGCTCAAAGAGTTATTCAAGCACGACGGCCACCATCCGGAGTGGTTCAGGTTGCCGCAGGGCGTCATCCCACTGTGCAACAACTCCCAACGCGATCGCATCCATGCAATGATGCCGGAGTGCGACTCGCACGGGATTATCCCAACGTGGATAGAGCCTGCCGACGATGTCGTACGGCAATTTTTTGATAGCTTGGCGGAGGTAGCAGTCCACGCCGACGAGCAGAGGCTCCTCACCCGTGACACCACCGACGACGAGATGCTGTACATCGCCACCAGGGCCGAAGAGGCGGCGGCAGCCGCCGCCGCGGGCGAGTTTGGCTTCACGTTGGAGGAGGCAGAGGCGGCCGAGGCGGCAAGCCTCGCCGACCGAGAGGACCTTGTCGGGCTGGTCGCTGGCGAGGAGGAGCCTGAAGCTGAGGCAAGCGAGCCTGCCGGGGGCACAAGTGGCCAACCATCTTCAAGCAGCTTGCCGCAGACGGAGCCCTCAGAGCAGCCCCCGGCTCGACCAAGGAGGCGCCTTCGCAGGACGAGAGACGCAACAGGGCGGCGGACAGACCAACAGCCGCAGTGCCGCGGGACGCGCTCTACCGCGACAAGTACCGTTGCCGCGGGAGCGCCTCTGGCCGCGCCGGCAACCGGAGCGGGATCTTCTCGAGCTGCTACTCCCGATCCTGCCGCAGCTCCCGCCAAGCGTCCAAGGGAGCCTACTCCTCCTCCTCGTCGCACTGAGAGGGTGCCGGACTTCGACCTCTCCGCGCTGAGCTCATACGAGGAGGAAGAAGAAGAGGAGGAGTAAGACTTTCTTGCTTTTGTACTTGTGTTTCTTCAACTTTCGTTGTTTCTTGTCTCTGCATCTGATTTGCTTCTCTCCGATCCTTGTTCCGTTCCAGGACTCTGGTCGAGAGAGTGGCGAAGAGGGCCAAGGTCCCCGTGGTCGTCATCGAGGATGATCTTGCTGTGACAGCAGAAGACACATCCGAGACTACCTTGATGGACCCGGCACCCTCTCCTCGAAGCAGCCCCCAGCGTAAGTACTTGTTCATTCCTTGTTGTGGGGTGCGCACGGGTGCTCTCTTCTTTGTTGATATCTTGATTGTTGACTTGCTTGTGTAGGAGCAGGGCAAGCCCATCAGGAGCAACCAAGAGCCGCTCCAGAGGTGCAGTCCGCTTCAACTACGCCGCCAAGGGGCGATTCCCCGACAAGGGAGCGCTCTCCGGCGAGGGAGCGGTCCCCAGCAAGAAGCAATTCCCCGGCAAGGGACGGGACCAGTGAGCCTTCGGTGGTGGAGCCCATGGTAACGGAGCCTAGCACAGGTAACCCTCCTTGTTGGAAATTTTCCCTTGGGTTTTTCTTCTTCTGATCTTCTTTTTGGATATTTGCTTGACTTTTCCTTCCTCTTCCTGTCGTTAGATCCCCCTCTCACAGACCCGATGGAGACTGAGGCCACCGGCGAGGAAGAAGCGCGCGGCAACACTGAAGATGTCGCCGCTGACGAAGAAGAGGCCGGCGCTGATGAACCCGCCGGCGAAGAAGCCGCCGGAGCTGCTGGCGCAGAAGCTGGCGGGGGGTCCGGTGATCGCACTGACGACCCGGAGGACGCAGGAGCGCAAGGCGCTGCACCGACCGCTGACCCCTCCGCCGCTGATGCAGCACCGGGCCCCGAGGAGCCACAGCCCGGCGCTTACTTGAAGGCCGGCGAGGGTGTCTTCATCAGGCTTCCCTGGGCATCTAGCTCCAGGGCGCCGGTCGAAGGAGAGGAGTTTGACGGGGAAGTACTCGCCTCTGCTGGGCTGGCGGTGGTTGACAAGCCAAGCAGCAGCAGCGGCGAGTCCGAGGAGGAGCAGTTGCTCCGGAAGTTAGTGTCACTCTACCGCGCCCGGCAAGCGAAGCTAGAGTCCCGGGAGGCGCTTGTCGCGCAGGCGGGAGTTGACATGGAGAAACACGCGGAGGAGCTCCGGAACCGCAACCAGGAGGCCCTCCGGTCCATTGCTGAGGAGAGGGCGCAGCTCGACGAGGCGAAGAAGGCGTTCATCCTGGAAAAGGCTGAAGCCGAAGAGCAGCAGAGGCTCGCCGCCGAGGAGCTGTCCAAGCGGGAAGGTGAGCTGATACAGAAGAAGGTGGACTTGGACAGACACGAGGAGGATCTCACCGTCCGGGAGAAATCACTTGGCGGGGCGCTCAAGGAAGCGAAGGACGCTGCCGCAGCTGCCGAGGCCGCCAAGAAAGAATTGGAAGCGAAGGTGATGCAGCTGGAGGCTGACATGAAAGGGAAGGATGAGGAGCTTGCCGCACTCCAGCGCGAACGCGAGAAAGATGCCCTTGCCCATGGAGATCTGCAAGTTCAGCTTGCCGACAAGATCAAGGAACTGAACGCCGCCAAGGACTCGAGCGCTGATCTGAAGCTGAAGCTGGCCACCTTGACGGAGACGCTGGACGCCGCCAAGAGGCAAGAGGATGACTTGAAGAAAGAGGTCAAGGGCAACGAAGAGCTGCTGACGAGGGCTGCCGAGACTCAGAACACCTTCAAGGCCACGGTGGAGCTCTGGACGGAGGGCCTCGTCAACATTGCCGCAGCCATCAACGAGGAGCTGGCGGAGCTGGACTTGGCGGGCTTCGGGTACTCCACTGACGAAAACCTCCAGCCCAGCGCCAAGCTCACTCTTTTCTTCAAGGGTGTGGTGACGGCCCTCCAGCAACTCCGGGAAAGGATCCCAAAGAAGCTGGCGGACGAGTCGCGCGCAATCTGCGCCAAGGTCTTGGAGAAGGTGTTGGTGAAGATCCTCTTCCGCAATCCAGGCCTCGACCTCTCACGCGTCCTTAAGAAGCTGTCGGCGGGTGCTGATCTTGAAGAGCTCAAAGCCATCGTTGCACCCATCGTGGACAAGGTGAACGAAGTCAGGAGGATCGATGGCGAGCGCGCGGATTAGGCCACTCTTCTTCCCCTTTCCTTCTTCTTGCCGCTGCTAGATATGTCATAGAAACAATCTATTAGAGCGCGGCAAGTTATTTATTGTAATATAACTTTATTCTAGGTATTATCTGCTATGTTACTTCCTTTATTCGGTTCCATCCCTTGTATGTTTTTACCCTACGCTTTTAGGGAACTTGCCGGCGCAAGCACGCTTGCCGCGAGCGCTGAGTGCGGAACATCAGCAGCCTGCTGGTGGTGTTACCTCCGGCAAGAAACCTTGTCGGGACTAGTCGTAGCACACTTTCATTGTTGAGCGGACTCGGAACAAAGTAAGGGCGCAACTTAGCCACGAGCCGGTTCCTCCGCGCACAGGTTTTCCATACAAGGCACGGTCGTTCAAGGAATATAACTTAAAAGTTTAAAACTGACTGCGCTCAAACTTTGGCAACTTAGCTTTTCTGTCGTCTGCGTTTCGGCAAGGCTGTACTTCTTTGAACGACGCCTAGTCCACACCATTATCTTCTTATCTTCTCCTCCCCCCCCGGTGAACTTGTGGGCGAAGGAACTTTCTCTTTGAGAAAAAGAAAGAAGAGAAAATAATGATATGGAGCCTTGAGGCTCGTTATTGCTTACCGGGGCAAGTGCTGCACAAAATGTCGGATATTGTATGCAGAAAAGAAAAAATGCATGAAATTTGACAAGATGTGCGGAGCACATGAGCTTTATTTATGCACGGGATCTGCGCCCGGCTTTGTACAAAGGGTTACATGCAACAGCGGCAAGGCTTGTACAAAAGGTGGTTGCCGGAACAGGTTCCGGCAACCGCGCCTTATGGGTAAAACTTACGAAGATGCTCTATGTTCCAGGAGTTGCTCACCGGAAAGCCATCTTCGGTCTCAAGGCGGACAGCGCCAGGCCTAGTGACTCGTTTCACCCGATAAGGGCCTTCCCACTCCGGCGTCAACTTGTTGGAATTCTTGGCGGATTGAACGCGCCGAAGAACAAGGTCGCCTTCCTCGAAGCTTCTGGCATTAACTTTGCGGCTATGGTAGTGACGCAAAGCTTGCTGGTAGCGAGCAGCTCGTACAGCAGCCTGAAGATGATCTTCCTCGAGGAGCAGCGCGTCATCTTGCCGCAGCTGCTCTTGCTCAAGCTCATCATAAGCGAGCACTCGAGGCGATCCATATACGAGTTCCGTGGGGAGAACTGCTTCTGCTCCATAGACTAGAGCAAAAGGTGTCTGGCCAGTGGCTCGATTTGGCGTCGTCCTGATCGACCAAAGAACCACCGGCAGCTCCTCGATCCAATTTCTTCCGCACTTGCGTAGCCTGTCGAAAGTTCTGGTCTTGAGCCCAAGCAGCACTTCAGCGTTTGCCCTCTCCGCTTGACCGTTGCTTCTCGGGTGAGCAACGGAAGCGAAGCAGATCTTGGCGCCAAGATCTTGGACGTACTGTATGAAGGTGCGGCTCGTGAATTGTGTGCCATTGTCGGTGATGATCCTGTTAGGGACTCCGAAACGGCAAACAATTGACCTGAAGAACTTGACTGCTGACTGTGATGTCACCTTCCTCACTGCTTCCACCTCCGGCTACTTCGTGAACTTGTCAATTGCCACGTACAAGTACTCGAAGCCCCCGACAGCTCGGGGAAAGGGGCCGAGGATGTCGAGCCCCCAGACCGAAAATGGCCAGGATAAAGGGATTGTTTGGAGAGCTTGAGCTGGTTGATGTATTTGCTTGGAGTGGAACTGGCACGCTTCACACTTGGTTACTTGTGCAGTTGCATCCTGGAGGGCTGTCATCCAGAAGAAACCTTGCCGGAAGGCTTTGCCGGCAAGTGCTCTTGCGCCAAAGTGGTGACCACATATGCCTCCATGTATCTCTGCCAACAGCTCCTGTCCATCTTCCCGGGAAATGCACTTCAATTTCACTCCGTTGAATCTTCTTCTGTACAGTATGTCATCGACAAACTGGTACATACTTGATTGCCGGGCTACTCTCTCCTCTTCTTCTTGTTCTTCGGGAAGTTCTCCTGTTTGAAGGAAATGGACGATCTACTGTGCCCATGCCGGAGCTTGTGGCTCAACGACAAGGACTAAAGGCGCAAATGCTGCTGCGGGAACATCTGCTTCCACGGCAAGAATCTGTGATTCAGCCGGAGCGTGATGCTCCCCGGCAAGCGTGTCGGGACACAGCTTGTCGGGAGCGTCTGCTTCAACGAAACAAACCTAGGGCTTGTCGGAGCAGACTGCTCCTCAGCCTCTTTGTGTTGATCTTGGGGATCTTCTTGACGGCGGCTTCGGGAAGCTCTGCCGGAAAGTAATCGCCAATAACCAACTTCCTCTTCTTGATCTGTCCAGTTGACGGTGTTACAGATGGTTGAGTCAGCTTGAGCACAAAGATCCCTGGTTCCACAGGCAACTTGAGCGCAGCGCACTTTGACAGGCCATCTGCAATGTCGTTCTGAGCTCTCGGAACATGTTCCATCTGCAGGCCGTCAAAATGCTCTTCTAGCTTTCTCACTTCATCAATGTAGGCCTCCATCAACGGACTCTGGTAATCTTTGTTGACTTCGCGGACGACAAGCTGCGAGTCACCCCTGACAATAAGCTTCTTGATCCCAAGGTCCGCGGCGATTCTGAGTCCGGCAAGCAAGTCCTCATACTCCACAGTATTGTTTGTCGCTTGCTCCTTGGGGAAGTGCATCTGAACCACGTACTTGAGGTGCTCTCCGGTGGGTGCGACAAGTAGTACGCCCGCACCGGCGCCTTGTAGCAAGAAGGCACCATCAAAGTACATGATCCACTCTTTGTTCGCTTCCTTGACGGGGATGCTCGTCTCCGGAATTTCTTCATCCGGTGTTGGCGTCCACTCTGCTATGAATTCTGCCAATGCTCGGCTCTGGATAGTTGAGGTACTCTCAAACTTGAGGCCAAAGCTTGACAGTTCCAGTGCCCACTCGACGATCCTGCCCGTTGCTTCTGGATTTTGCAGTATCCTCTTCAACGGAAAGCGAGTGACGACTGTGATCTCATGTGCTTGAAAGTAGTGGCGCAGCTTCCTCGAGGCCATGAGAAGGCCGAAAAGCAACTTTTGCACACTAGAGTACCTTGATCTAGCCCCCTGCAGAAGGGAACTGACAAAGTAAACTGGGCGCTGCACCATCTTCTTCTGTTTCTCTTCTTGTGGCTGCGCAGATCCATCCTTGCCGGAACCAGAACTTGTCGGGGAAGCCCCCTGCTTGTCGCTGGACTCGCTTGCCGCGGTCGCTTGCTCATCATCCGCCTCCCTCTCCGCTACTAACGCAACACTAACCACTTGATTGGTTGCCGCCAGATATAGCAGCAACTTCTCTTGTGGCTTAGGTGCGACAAGTATTGGAGTGGAGGATAGGTATCTCTTCAAGTCCTGCAGCGCTCAGCAGACTTTTTCAAAATTTTGAAAAATGGCAGGGCGCGCTCAGCAGACTTAGAGATGAACCTACTGAGAGCAGCAACATAGCCGGCAAGCCTTCGTACGTCCTTGACCCGCTTCGGTGCTTCGATCTGTTCAATGGCTTTGATCTTGTCGGGATTGGCTTCGATCCCTCGCTGAGATACAAAGAATCCGAGAAGTTTGCCGGAAGGAACTCCAAACACGCACTTCTCGGGATTCAACTTGAGATTGATCTTGCGCAGATTTGCAAAAGTCTCGTCCAAATCTTGGATCAAAGTTTCTTTGTCCTTGCTCTTGACCACTATGTCATCCATGTAAGCTTCTACATTTCTGTGCAGCTGTGGCTCAAAAGCATGACTGACTACCCTTGCAAATGTTGAACCAGCATTCTTTAGTCCGAAAGGCATCCGTACAAAGCAGTACGTGCCACATGGAGTAATGAATGCGGTTTTCTCTTCATCCTCTTCTGCCATGAAGATCTGATGATATACTGAGTATGCATCAAGAAATGAAAGCAGATCACATCCTGCCGTGGAGTCGACAATCTGGTCAATGCGCGGCAAGGGAAATGGATCCTTGGGACAAGCTTTATTAACATCAGTGAAGTCAATACAAAGCCTCCACTTCCCGTTTGCTTTGCGCACGACTACTGGATTGGCTAACCACGTTGGATGGAGTACTCCTCAGACCAGGCCTGCTGCTTCCAACTTCTTGATCTCTTCAGCAATGAATTCTTGTCGCTCCACTGCTTGTTTCCTTACTCTCTACTTGACGGGCCGCGCGTGAGGGAAGACGGCAAGGTGGTGCTCAATTACTTTCCTGGGAACACCGGGGATGTCAGATGGTTGCCATGGAAACACGTCGACATTCGCCCGCAGGAAAGCAACGAGTGCGCTTTCCTATTTAGGGTCAAGCGTGGCACTAATGGTGAAGGTACCACCAGTGCCGTCCTCCTTGGCGGCCACTTTCTTGGTCTCTGGTGAAGCTATCTTTGCCTTCTTGCACTTGCCGATGGAGCTCGATGGTGCGTCCTCGACGGTAGCGCAGCACTCCGAAGAGGTGCACTTGCCGGAGTGGGCATCAGAGCTACTCTTGCCGGACTTGGTCTTCTTCTTCCCCCCGGGAGCTTCAGCGGCAAGTGGTTTGCGTTCTGCTGCGGCTGCTGCTTCCCGGTAGATCTTGTCGGTACAGATAAGGGCATCTTTCTTGTCGCCATGGACAAAAATGACACTTATCGGACCGGGCATCTTGAGCACGTTGTAAGCATAATGAGAGGCTGCCATGAACTTGGCGAGCGCTGGACGGCCAAGTATCCCATTGTAGGGCAATGGGAAATCAGCAACATCAAATGTGACTTTCTCTGTCCTGAAGTTCAGCTCGCTGCCAAACGTTACTGGCAGTGTGATCTTCCCCTTCGGCTTGCTCCTTCCCGGGTTGATTCCTTGGAAAGTACCAGTCTCTTCGAGCTTGCTGTCGGGGATCTGGAGCTTCTTGAGCACCGCGGAGGAGATCAGATTTAGGCCGGCCCCGCCGTCAACCAACATCTTTGTAACCTTGAGGTTGCGGATGGTTGGCGAAACCAACATCGGCAAGCACCCGACCGCAGTGATGCGATCAGGGTGATCCTCAACATCAAAGATGATGGGCGTGCTGGACCACTTCAGGGGCTTGCGCGATTCAATGGACGGTTCTGTTGCGTTCACTTCCCGCACCCACTGTTTGAGTTGGCGGTGCGAGGTGTGCAGAGGAGCACCGTCGTCGACGCACAAAACCTCTGTTGCCTTCTGGAACTCCTGCTCGTCGGCCTCATCCTCATCCATTTCTTCATCCTCATCCTCATCTTCATCCTTGTCACGGCCGCGGGGAGGCATGTCTCCTTGCCGCTGCTTGGCCTTGCCGCGGTGCCCTCCCCGGGCGGGACGCTTCTTGCCGGATCCTCCGCCACCTTCCTGGGCTTTCTCCTTGTCACGGCGCTCGTACTCAGCTTTCTGCAGCTCTACGAGCTGCTCAACCTTCTTGCAGGCCTGGAGGTCATGGCCCTTGGTGCGGTGGATCTTGCAATACTGCTTGCCGGAGCCGTCCTGCTTGTCGGCGGCCACCACAGCCTCGCCGGAGTCACCAGCCTTGGCCTTCTCGGTGCCACCTCCGCTGTCGGACTGCTCGACGACTAGCACATCCTTGGCTTACCTCTTTCTGTTATTCCGCCTCCGGTTCTTCTTTGCTGGGGCGGCATCCTCACTGTCAGATCCCTCTGCTCCTGCGTTCTCTCCGGGGAGTTTCCTCCCCTCCTCAGCACGTGCACATTTGTCGGCCAGAGCATACAGCTCGCTGACATCTCTGATTTTGCACATCGCCATCTCCTCCCTCATCCTGCGGTTACGCACGTTCTGATGGAACGCGCTAATAACCGCGGCAGGGTGGACGTCTGGGATGTTGCGCTGCACCTGGCTGAATCTTTGAATGTACTTGCGCAGGGGTTCTCCTTCCTTCTGGGCGAGCAGATGAAGATCGCTCTCCTGGCCATGGGGCTTGTGGCCGCCTGTGAAGGCGCCGACAAACTGATGGCACAGGTCCGCCCACGAAGAGATGGAGTTGTTCGGCAAGTGCATGAGCCAAGATCTGACGTTGGGCTTGAGCACCAGCGGGAAGTAGTTGGCGAGGATCTTCTCGTCGCGCCCCCTGGCAGCCTGCACCGCGATGGTGTAGACGCTGAGGAACTCCGACAGATGTATCATGCCATCGTACTTCTCGGGTACATCTGGCTTGAAGTTCTTGGTACTGGGCCACTGGACCTGCCGCAGCTCACGGGTGAACGCAGGGCAACCTACCGCGTACGGCAAGTCGCCTGGTTCCCCTGGCGCATGCATATCGACAGTGGGCCCAGCGCGCTGGTCTGACTGACGTCGCGCTTCTCTTCGACGCTCGATGCGAGTACGAGCGTCTTCATGTCGTCGTTCTTGGAGAACTTGGCGTTGATCGCGGCGAGCTCGCGGGTCCGACGACGCGGTGGAGTCGGTGTCGTGGTTGGCCCGGCGAGTCGGCGATCTTGGCCTTCGGGGCGGGGAGTGCACGGTGGTGGCACCCCCAGCGGTCTTCTCGGCGTCGGCTTGCGCCTGGGCGTCTTGCCGGGGCTTCGATGTGCTCGGTTGCCGGGGCTTGTCGCCGTTGGCGAAGCCGATGAGGCTCTGAATGGTGGCCCTCCAGTCGTCGATCTTGTCTGGCGCTGGAGGGTAGTCTAGAAGCAGCTGGGCTCGGGCCAGCGCTTCCTCTGGTGTCTTGGGCGGTGGCGGCGAACGACGCGAGGAGCGAGATATGCTCAGACTCCTAACATTGTTAGAAGGAGCAACATCTCGTCCAGGCGACCGTCCCGCGCTCGTACCAGCATGTTGACGCGCATGTTGGCCTTGAGCGTCCCGCGATCCACCAGCTCGGCCTTGCTCCAACGCGAGTACGGTGCTAGGAGCACCGTGGCGCTGTCGACCCTGCACCTCCTGGGAGGGGTGCGGTGAATGTGCAGACGCCAAAGCTTGCGGGGCCTTGTCCTTGGACCTGGTGACGACGTGAGTCCCCCCGTCGGCGCCTGCTGCTCCGCCGGCGTCCATCCCACCGCCCATTTGCTCCGGTGACGGTAGGATCGACGTGGACGGAGCGGCCACCTCCGAAGCCTTCTTCTTCGGTGGCATGTCGATGAAGATGTTGATGTAGCGCGCACGAACGCCGGATCAGGTTCGCACAACCTCGACGCTCCCCTACCTGGCGTGCGAAAGATGTCGTGGGGAACGAGCACCTATGGGGCAGGGCCCCTTCTGGTCCGGCAAGGGAGCGGAGAGCGCACGAAGAGCAGATCGAGGCAAAGCGCGCGAGGGATTTTACCCAGCTTCGGAGCTCTCCGGAGAGATAAAACTCCTACTGCTGCTTTGTGTTTATATTTTGTTCTTGCTCTAGAGCGTGGGTGTGCTGTAGTTTTGAATGAGTCGAGCCGAACCCCTTCTACGTGCGCATAGGCCTCCTTTTTATAGGCTAAAGGGGTCACCGACAGGTGGCAACGCAGAGAGAGGGGTAAAAAAGTAAAAAGAGGGGTTGGTACAACCACTATACACAGTGTATCCTACCTAACTCTGACGGCAGGGGACAAGCGCATTTAATGCCCGTCCGCCTCGCCCAACAGTGCAAGGAAGCGACCGCTAGGGGCGCCACCGCCTGCCACGATGGCCTTCTCGTCATCTCCTCTTGCCACCTCGCACCGCGCCTCGCCACGTGCTCCTGGGATGGTCCTGGGGCGACACGTCGTCGGATGCGCTGGAGCTCGGGTGCAGAGTGGCAGCCTTGCCGCGGCAAGCGCCTTGCCGCGGCCGTTGTCTTGTCGCACCCGCAAGCTTGCCGCTCGCCGGGTCTTGCCGAGACGCGAGGGGCGTCGCGACAAGTTTCTTGAAATGCCTTGGTTGGCCTTCCCGGCAAGCTCCTCTTGCCGGGGCCTTGTCCTTCCCGGCAAGCTCCTCTTGCCGGGGTCTTGTCTTCTCAGTTAAAACACTTTGTTCTTGAATGGCATCAATATGAGCCACAGAGGATCTTGGCGGACGCCCGGCAACCCTTGCCACTGGGTGCTGCAACTGCCCGTGCACAAGTTCGGGATACTAAGGTACCCCTACTTTAGTACACCGACAGTAATCAAGTGTGTTGGAAAACGTGGTGCACCCCTGCGGGGAAGATTATCTATTCATAGTCGTGTCCACGGTAACGGACGTTCAGACTTATATCCTGATCTTATATAACTAGAAATGGATACTTGAGATATGTTATGGATATGTGGCTCCGGGATTGCTTTCTCGTAGGGAGTCGATGAACGATCTCTAGGCGTTGTCTCTACAACATATTTGTTAAATATTAAAATGCAATTCTTTACTCTTCTACATGTTGCAAGATGCTTGGATATGCTTGAAGATGCTAGTCTTCGATAGGCTAGGCCTTCCTTTCTATTCTGGCATTCTGCAGTTCAGTCCACAGATATAACCCTTCCATTTGATACCAATGCATACTTAGTATGGATCTGATGCATGCGAGTACTTTGGATGAGTACTCACGGTTGCTTTTCTACCCCTTTTCCCCTTCTTTCTTCTTTCCAGTTGTTGCAACCAGATGGTGGATCCCTGGAGCCAGATGCCATCGCAGACGGATACCACTACGTGGAGACCGCCGGCGACCAGGAGTAGTTAGGAGGTCCCAGGCAGGAGGCCTTGCCTATTCGATCGTGTTGCTTTTGTGCTAGCCTTCTTAAGGCATCCTTGTTTAACTTATGCATGTACTCAGATATTGTTGCTTCCACTGACACTCTTGTGTATCGAGCTTGTATTCGAGCCCTCGAGGCCCCTGGCTTGTAATATGAAGCTTGTATTATTTTTTATTTGTGTCAAGAGTTGTGTTGTGATATCTTCCCGTGAGTCCCTGACCTTGACCATACACATTTGTGTTTATGATTAGTGTATGATTGAATCGGGGGTGTCACAAGTTGGTATCAAAGCCAGATGCCTGTAGGATCCCCATTTCCAACTCCTTGGCCAAAGTTGAGTCTAGTCTTGAAAAACTGATTTACTAACATGGCTATGTGGCTTACAGGCCCACGTCACCATTGGGTGGTATTAGGATCTTTTACTCCCCATCTATACTCTGGGACTCTGATCTCTCTTCTATTCGGGTTAAATGATTTTGCTGACTCTAACTCTAGGTTCTCGTAAATACTTTCTTCTGGAGAGCCCCTTCATTCCAGATGATGGCCTGCTTCACCAGAAGATTTCGAAGATACCCTTCAGCATTTTCCCGAAACTTTTGTGCTCATTGCTTTTACGGTTCCCTACCTCTGATATATCCTTACGGATAACTTCTTACACTTGTCATCCATACAATCATTCCCAGTTGCTCTTGTTATTACAAGATACATCAAATTATTCTCCAACTTTTAAGAATCCCCTGTGTCACTGCCTTGCAGTTCTTTGCCACATGAATACCCCTACGGATAATTACTCGCGCTTGTCGAGTATCCGTTCATCCCCCGTTGTTCATGTGTGTGTTCACCACGACCCAAGGGCTAGCATGGGCTGCGGGGAGGTGCCTTGGCCTTATTGGGCTAGGCGCACCAAATCCTCAAAAGCCCATGTGGCTAGGGAAGGCAAAAAGGGAAGGAGTTCTAGTAGGAATAGGATTAGAGTTGGAGTCCAAGTCCTCTTCCCCTTAGTTGTGCCCTAGGGCTTGGAGGGGCTGTTTGCCACGCTCCTCCACCTATATATAGAGAGGAGGGGCGCCCCAAGAGGACACACCAAGCCCTTGGCACCCCTCTCTCTCCCGTTACTCCGTAGTTCCACCACCTCATCCCGGCGATGCTTAGCAAAGCGCTGTCGGTGCTCCACCACCACGCCGTCGTGTTGGTTGTGATCCCATCTGCTGATCCTCTTCCGCTTGCTCGATCAAGAAGGAGGAGACGTCATCGAGCCGCACGTGTGCTAAACTGAGAGGTGTCGTCCGTTCGACACTAGATCGGTTGGATCGTGAACGGATCGCGAAGAGTACGACTACATCAACCGCGTGATAAACACTTCCGCTTTTAGTCTACGAGGGTACATAGGCACACTCTCCCCCTCTCGTTGCTACGCACCTCCTAGATAGATCTTGTGTGAGCGTTGGAATTTTTTTTGAATTGCATGCTACGTTCCCCATTAGGATTCATCATGGCATCACGCTC
>NC_041383.1:461507904-461706286 GCF_002162155.2 Triticum dicoccoides | reverse complement strand
CTTGGTTTTAAAATTTTCCAACATAATAATACTGATAAAGAATTAATTTGCATAGGGAGTTACTGCTACCCATGGATTCTTAATTCCACATAATACAGGTGGGCCAGTGCTGATGGTGCTGGTCCAAACTAGAGCAGCTTGCATTGCCGCCCGGGGCAACTCGTGGACTTGGTCGTTGTAACCATAGCCTATCCGCCGTGTCCTAAGACAAGATATGCGCAGCTCCTATCATGGTGTCAACACGTCGGGAGGTCTTGTACCTTTTTTTTTGAAAGCTTGGGACAGTGAGGGCAACCCCCCACTGACTTTATATTACACCTAAACACACAAAATTACGTGAGAGAGATTACATGGGGGGCAGAGTGGAAGTCCTATAAAACAAGGGTATAGGGGGGAGGGGACTAGACTAGGCTAACCACCCTATCAACAAACGGCACTAAAGCCTCTTTGATTCTATGTCTCATCATGCCAAAATCTAGTTTGAATCTCTGGCTCCACCCATCAACGGTCGGCGTCACCCTTCTAAAATGTTTATTGTTTCGTTCCTTCCAAATGCTCCACAAAGCAATAATGAAGATATCCATGAACATGGGCCCGTTCCACGAACTTTTGGCTGCATGCAAGAGTTGCACCCGACTTCCCTGTCTTGGCCAAGTGACCCCCAGCTTCTCCCAACAAGCCCTATTGAACTCACACTGGAAAAATAGGTGTTCCACAGTTTCCTTGGGCGGATGATGGCACAGAAGGCACGTGTAGTCGTCATCCCGCAGTTTCATGTGTTTTCTTTTGAGCAGACCTCGAGTGTTTAGTCTGTCCGCCAGAAGCAGCCACCCAAACACTTTCCATTTGTTGGTGCACTTTGCTTTCCAGACCCATGCAAACGCCTCGTCCGCCACCTCATGCCGAAAACAGTGTAGATAAAACTTGCTGGAGGCGAGCCCCTCCGAGCCCCAAACCGGATGCCAAGCATCGCTCCTTTCGGTGAGCACCAAAGAGGACAAGGTGGCGTGCAAGGCCTTGAGCTCATCCCTAGCTTGCGTTGACAATGGTAGATGAAAGTTCTGACTGAGCGTAGGCGAAGTCAAGAGCCCTTGCACGGAGGCATCTTCATGTTTAGTGAATGAGAACAACCGAGGCTGGCTGTCGGCCAGAATGCCATCATCCCAATCATCTTTCCAGAAGAGGGTCGAGCTCCCATTACGAACCACAACGGTCGTGACGCCTATATAAGTGGGAGCCAGGCTCATGACATCTCTCCACCAGAACGATGGCGGCAACCTGATGGAGCACATCGCGTAGATCGCCAGTGAGGTGATCACGGAGTTGACTAGAGTCAGCTTTGAGCTCAGGTCAAGAAGTGAGGCAGCCATGGAGAGCTTGCGCTCAACTGATGAGACTAGAGGCATGAGGTCTGCTACAGACGGCCGGGCCGTGCCCATGGGCATCCCAAGGTACGTAAAAGGCATAGAGCCAACCGAGCAGCCGAAAACCTGTGCCAAACGCAGGGTAAAGTCCACGGCCGTGTTGACCGTAATAAGCATGGATTTCTGAAAGTTGATCCGCAAGCCCACCGAGGATGCATAGTCTTGCAGGATGGTTTTGATGGTACCGGCCTGAATCTCATCGGCGGGCAGCACCAAGATTGTGTCGTCGGCGTACTGGATCACGTGGTAGTCCTCATTTTGGGCGGGAATGGGCAGTTGGATCGTACCAGCTCTATACGCGTCGTTGATGGCGGCTACCTCTTGAGCACTGCGTTGGATTTCCCCGAAGAGGAGAGGATGATGCAGTAAAGTAGCGTAAGTATTTCCCTCAGTTTATGAGAACCAAGGTATCAATCCAGTAGGAGACCACGCACAAGTCCCTCGTACCTACACAAAACGATAGCAACTCGCAACCAACGCTTAGGGGTTGTCAATCCCTTCACGGTCACTTACAAGAGTGAGATCTGATAGAGATAATATTTTTGGTATTTTTGATAGATAGATGCAAAGTAAAAGTAAAAGCAAATTAAAAAAACAAAGCAAGTAAATAAAGTGATATAGATTGATATGATGAGAATAGACCCGGGGGCCATAGGTTTCACTAGTGGCTTCTCTCAAGAGCATAAGTATTCTACGGTGGGTGAACAAATTACTGTTGAGCAATTGACAGAATTGAGCATAGTTATGAGTATATCTAGGCAATGATCATGTATATAGGCATCACGTCCGAGACAAGTAGATCGAAACGATTCTGCATCTACTACTATTACTCCACTCATCGACCACTATCCAGCATGCATCTAGAGTATTAAGTAAAAATAGAGTAACGCCGTAAGAAAGATGACATGATGTAGAGGGATAAATTCATGCAATATGATAAAAACCCCATCTTGTTATCCTCGATGGCAACAATACAATACGTGCCTTGCTGCCCCATCTGTCACTAGGAAAGGACACCGCAAGATTGTACCCAAAGCTAAGCACTTCTCCCATTGCAAGAACTACCAATCTAGTTGGCCAAACCAAAAAGATAATTCGAAGAGACTTGCAAAGATAACTCAATCATACATAAAAGAATTCAGAGAAGAATCAAATATTTTCCATAGATAATAATGCATCATAAACCCACAATTCATCGGTCTCAACAAACACACCGCAAAAAGAAGATTACATCGAATAGATCTCCACGAGAGAGGGGGAGAACATTGTATTGAGATCCAAAAAGAGAGAAGAAGCCATCTAGCTACTAGCTATGGACCCGAAGGTCTGAAGTAAACTACTCACACTTCATCGGAGGGGCTATGGTGATGATGTAGAAGCCCTCCAGGTGGATGCCCCCTCCGGCGGAGCTCTGGAACAGGCCCCAAGATGTGATCTCGTGGATACAGAAGGTTGCGGCGGTGGAATTAGGTTTTTGGCTCCTGTTCTGATCGTTCGGGGGTACGTAGGTATATATAGGAGGAAGGAGTACGTCGGTGGAGCTCCGAGGGGCCCACGAGGTAGGGGGCGCCCAGGGGGCGCCCTCCACCCTCGTGACCTCCTTGGAAGCTTCTTGGAGTAGGGTCCAAGTCTCCTAGATCACGTTTGGTTGGAAAATCACGATCCCGGAGGTTTCATTCCGTTTGGACTCCGTTTGATATTCTGTTTCTTCGAAATACTGAAAAAGGCAAAAAAAACAGCATTTCTGGGCTGGGCCTCCGGTTAATAGGTTAGTCCCAGAAAAATTATAGATATGTTGGAGACGTATCAATGGCCGCTTGCAACAGATCAGCCGCGAGCACGAATATATGAGGAGAAAGCGGATCACCTTGGCGGACACCACGCAAGCAGAAAAATTGCCTTCCCGGGGTCCCATTGAGGAGAACAGAGGACTTAGCCATCGAAAATAAGCATTTAATCCACCCAAGCCATCGATCATCAAAGCACACACACTTCGTGATGTCCATCATTGGGGCATGTTCGATCGTGTCGAAGGCTTTAGCGAAGTCTAGCTTCAGTACCGCAATCTGACGCCCCGATGCTTGGCACTGATGAATGAATTCATACACCCAAGCAACACAGTCTTGAATTGACCGTCCTTTCAAAAAGCCATACTGATTTCGGTGGATGATCTTGAGAACGACGCGTTGCAGATGGTTCGCTAGAAGTTTTGTCAGAATCTTAAGGCAGCAGTTCAACAGTGTTATTGGGCGATAATCATTTGCAGTTTCAGGTGACTGGATCTTGGGGATGAGGGTGATAAACCCAGTATTTAGACTCTCAAGGTCCAGCGTACCTGCATGAAAATCAAAACAGAGGCGATAAAAGCCCTCTTTGATAATGTGCCAACACGACTTGATGAAGCTGCCACTAAAGCCATCAGGGCCTGGGGCACGATCCGCGGGCATCTCTTTGATCACTTGATCTATTTCCTTGCGGGTGAAGGGGGCAGACAAATCTTGAAGACCATCAACTTTTTTGATGATCCGAGGTAGATCGAACTTCATGCTGGTTTGGTCAGAGCAGCCAAGTCTTTCCTTGAAAGCTTGGAAAAGTACCGCCTCCTTTCCGACATGATCATGAATTATTGAGTCATCATCCAGCCGGAGAGAGGCAATATTGTTCCTGCGATATCATTCAGTGGCCACTCTGTGGAAGAATTTGGTATTGCCGTCCCCAAATTTGAAACATCTAACGGTACAATGCTTTTTCCAATACTGTTTTTTGCAGTCCAGCAAGTGGAGAAGATGATGCTTCATGATCAACCTGAAGTTGGTCTCGGGGGTAAACACTCGTCTCTGTTCCTCTAGGACATCGATCTCTAGTAGGGTTTTGTTGCAGTTATCGATGAGCATCGAGAGTTTAGAGCTTTTTTGCTCCACTGCTTGAGATCATACCGCAATGTCTTGAGCTTTTTACATAGCATTGTGGCTGCGTTCGAAGCGTGACAGCGTTTAGCCCACGATCTACTGAACACGTCGAAGAACCCAGGCTGATGGATCCAATAATCCTCAAAATGGAATAGTTTGGATTTGGGTATTTTAGATTGGATGCTCACATAGCAAGGTACGTGGTCAGAAGTCGGCTTACCCAGGGGCATAACAACGTGTTGGGATATTTTGCAGCCTAGTTAACTGAAGTAAAATGCCAATCTAACTGCTCTAGCAACGGGTCCGACTGCATGTTGCTCCAGGTAAACAAGCGGCCCTTGATCGGGAGCTCAACGAGGGATTGCCTTCTGATGAACTCATTAAAAAGCAACATATCATTAGCATCACCCCCTCCCCTGTTACGGTTATCTGGTGCACGAATGAAGTTAAAGTTGCCGAGGATGAGCCAATCTTCACTGTTTGGAATATCAAGGTCGAACAACCACGTTGTGAAGAGGGATCTGTTGGGACCAACGCAAGGGCCATAGATATTGACTAACGTCCACGAGTCATTAGACTGTGTCGAGGTGAGCTTGACCCCAAGAGCAAAAGATTCAGAAAAGATTCTCACACCAGAAAACATGGAGCTCACCCAAACAGTAATAATACCACCAGAATTCCCAACAGAGGGCACAAATTCGAATATATCAATTTTTTTAGGACAGAACTGCTTCACATACGAAGCATCAAAAGAGACGCGCTTAGTTTCTTGGAAACAAACAACTGAACACCCGCTAACATCAATAGCATACCTTTGATGAGTGGCTTGTCCATCGGGGTTTCCTTATCGTAAGCCTCGTGTTATCATGGTGTGAGGATATTCCATCGGATGCATGTGGTAATTTATAATGGACCACTTGGAGTACCCTGTAGGGTTAAATCTTTTCGAGAGCCATACCGCGGTTATGTGGCGACTTGAAAATTTATAATATACGGTTGTAGAGAACTTGACACTGAATTCAGTTAAAATACACCAACCGCATGCGTAACCATGATCGTCTCTTTTTGAGGGAGTTCGGGAAGAGAACACTGTGGGCTTATGTATGACTCGTAAGTAGTTCCGGATCACTTCTTGATCATTCTAGTTCACGTCTATTATGCGTACTTTACTGTTCTTGTTCTTGTACTCGTAAGTTAGCCACCATACAATGTTTAGTGCTTACTGCAACCTCACTACTTAATCATTCCATACCATTAAGCTTTGCTAGTCTTGATACCCATGGTAATGGGATTGCTGACTCTTCATGGCTCACAGATACTATAGCAAGAGTTGCAGGTACAGGTAATGCGATGACATGACGTGAGAGTGATGTTTGCTTGCTTTTGGAGTTCCTCTTCTGCTTATTCTTCTTCGTTGACCTAGGATGGGTCCAGGTCGGGAGCCTGGGATTAGCGGGGTGCATGTCATTCTTCTTCTGTATGATGATTGCTATGTATTGATGTAATCATGTTGTAGCTTGTGGCGAGTGTAAGCCTTTATCTGGTATTCTCGTCTATTCAGTACATGGTATGTTGGAATGATATCCACCTTGCTATGGGCTTGAAATGTGATTCTGACCCAATCATGTATTCATCACATGCTCGAGATAGAATTGTATCTTGGGAGCTACAAACTATGCCTGATACAACTGCATACAGGGAAAAAAGGATGCGCCACAGAAGGGCAAATCCATTGCCAAAGGTAAATAGAGCACAAACACAAACCTGAGATGACGTGAAAAGCTAGCGCGGCAATGTACGCCAGTGGCGCGTAAGGTCGAAGCCGCAGGCATCGCTGAGTAAGCTCAAAGCAATCTCGACGACACCGAGTAGGCTCGAAGCCTCAATGACGAGTAAGCTCGAAGAAGCCACTGCAAAATGAAGCGAGAGAAGGCTAGTTTGCACCGCATGCGAAGAACGACACAAAATAACGTATTTATTTGAAAGCTCAACCAACTTAGAAAAAAGGTCGAAACACCCTAACTCAAACAGGCCGAGCACCTCACATGGTAGCGGTCATGCCCTGAACTGGCTTGAGTGAACGCGGTAGGCAGCCAGGAAACATACAAACAAAATGCACGTTGAGCCGAGTAGCGGTGTGCGAAGGGAGCGCACGCCGATCCAGCTGTGCCAGCTGTTGATGATATGACTATTGGGTATGACCCGCACAGGAGGGGCCGGGTCATACCACTGGCGGGTCATAATGAAAAGGCCTAAGAAGATGTCAAATATGGCGGTTCATGAAGCAAGCTTACTGAAGGCCCGAGACCTGGAGGAGACTTGAGGCCCACAGGCATAAACTGCCATATGTTTAACTTGTATGTTAAGGAAAGTGTAGTTCTGTCACCGAGCTGGACACGTTGTGTATGAGCCGGCTGGGACTCTGTAAGCCACCGGGCATCATCCTGTGTATATAAAAGGGGTGACCCGGCGGAGGTTTAGGGGCAGGAAACAAGAAGTTGAGAACTAGGTCAAGCGTATTCGCTCCCTGGTAATCGAAACCCAAGCAATACAACCTAAAGCAAGAGTAGGCCTTTACCTCATTGCGAGGGGCTGAACCCTAGTAAAATCTTTGTGTCCCATGTCCTGTTTTAACCCCTTCAAGCTAATTATGTTGTGATGGCTCCACACCTAAGTCCTTATGCTAGGGCATCTGCCGTGACAATTTCACGACAGTTGGCGCCCACCATGGGGCCATCGCACAGTGGTTTCGAGTTCTTGAAGGGCAGCTTTGCATGGCTAAAGGGATACACTATGGGCCGGTTGACTAAGAGTCATCGCGGCAAGCTCTACATCGATGATGAGGGTTGGGGCCCTGAGGCCGGCTCAATAGAGTGCGGGTACCGGGTCCCCTTCGACGGAATTCATGTCTTCATTGGCAAGATTGGTGAGTCGGAATCTGAGTCGGACACCTGCACCGACATCGTCGAGACGGCTTAGTGCACGCGACCCGCCAAGGTTCAGGCTGCCCTCAATCATGTCTTTGTGGGGTTTACTCAAGGAGTGGATATGGAAGGAGGATCTGAGTCCGGTGGTGAGACGGTCGTTTATTCAGGCGATGAGTCTTCAACTGGCGAGACCAATTCCATCTATCAGGTTCAAGATGGTGGGCTTGGGGGCTGTTCCGATGGTGACAGCATTTCAGACCCCTACACGGGTTGCGATCTTCATGGCCGGTACACAGCCAGAGCAGGATGCTTCAACTGCAGCAGCGATGATCTCTGGGTCATCAACGACAATGGCAGCCAGAGCAGGAGGCCGTGTGAGCCCGCCGGCTCAAGTCTTACCCGATCTATTGGATGCTCTGGCAACGTTGTTAATGGCGGAGGTAAACCCAGTGAATCAAACGCAGCATACGTGATGAGGTAGCCCAAGCCAAGGAGGATCTAAATGCCGAGAACACCCGGATGGCGACGGAGTGAGCCGCCTTGCAGAGGGAGACAGAACGGCTTCAGGCAGAGAGCTTTTGTTTAATCTTGGACGGGGATGCATCAAACGTTGTCTTTAACAGAAGACATGTGAGTCGGTTACCCCCGGTTTATGATGCGAGGAACCTTTTCAACACGCCTGGGGCAGGAACTAGTAACCCGCCTGGTGCGGATCGAGACGTTGAGGCGCCGGCGGCTAGAGAACTGGTTCAGCCACATCCTACAGACCCCCCACGTTTGAATCCGACCCCTCCCCAGCACGTTCCGACGCCCCGGGTCATTTTCCTAATCCTTTGGATAGCATGATAGCTGCGGCTACTCGACTGACGGCTCTCCCAGTTCAGGATGAGTCGCCAGCGGCGATGGAAATATGGAGAGTCAGAGAACTTCTTCAGACAGCAGTGGACCAATAGGCGGTTTATTCATACAGTCGTGATCGAATTCACTCAACCCCATGTCCAAGTCGGAGCTATATCAGGCACATTGATGAGCCGGCTGTATCGAGGAGTGAGCGGCACCATAATCAACCCCGTCGGCCTGACCCGCCGCGCGCTGGTAATGATGCTCATGCTTTGGTGGACCAGGGTAGGGCATGACGTGAGGCGGAGTTGGCGGCTCAATTGGCGGCTCAACAATAATCTTTGGTTTATCCGTCAGCATCTGTGGAGGCAGGAGTGACCTCTAGAACTTTGGGTGTGCCGTGTTTAGTGCTGGCTCTATGCAACGAGCACTTGCCTACGGATTTCAAGGGCCCCCGTAAGGTGCCTAACTACACGGCGGATCAACCCCCAAAGGCTTGGATTGAGAGTTATGAGATGGCTATGGAGATGCTGAATGTTAGTGATGTTGCATGTGCTAAGTATTTCACCATGATCTTGGATGGGTCGGCTCATACTTGGTTGAAGAGGCGATTTATTCAAAATTTTAAAGACACGTGCAAGCAGCCTATGTCGATTCTGGATTTGGATTCTTGCGTCCAAGGTGAAGGTGAGTCAACAACCCATTGGGTGCACCGGATCTCAGCTGTTATACACTCGTCGAACAGTATCAACGCCGGTTCAGCAGTCCTGATGTTAGAGAAGAATTGATGTTTTTTCCCCTTAAGCAGAAGTTGGGCGGCTTAAGCGTAACTGCAATGACATGGGAGAGCTCATGGCGGCTCTCGTCAAATACGCCGACTCTGATAGTGCAAAAGACCCTGAGTCTGATGAGGAGAAGGTTGGAAAGGGGAAGAAGAGTGGCAATGCAAAGGGACAGCATAACGCGGCGAGTCAAGGTGGCAATGGTAAACGTAAGGTAGACGGCGGGTTAGACTTCATGGCTAAAACTAATACGCGGAGTCATAACTAGCTTCGTAAGGGTAAAATGCAAGCGCCCCGGTTTGGAGGGCCGAAGTTCAACCTTGAGTCCATGATGAATCAGCCTTGTCCAAAGCACGGAACCCAGGATAAGCCGACCAGTCATTTGTGGAAGGATTGCTTCATCATGAGGGAGTATAGAAACTCCATTTTTTCAGAACAATCATGGCCCGCATGGCGGTCCAGGTTCCGTCTCTCATGGACCTGGTTTTTGAGGTGGCGATTCAAGCTCTGGCTTTCAAGGCCAAGGTAATCAAGGTGGTTTCAATCAACAATCTGGTCAAGGGAATCAACAGTAGCAGTCTGGTTATCAGAGTAATCCAAAGCAGTTGAATAGTGGTCAATATCATGTGTTCACCATGAGCTTGTGCAAGCGAGATCAGAAAATCCATAAGCGGGCGGTGAATTCAGTTGAGCCGGCGGTGCCTCGTTATTTGAGGTGGTCTGAGCAGCCTATTGGGTGGAGCCGGGAGGATCACCCACCCCGGGTTGACAATCCAGGTCAGTTGGCATTGGTGGTTGCTCCTCAGGTAGGAGGATATAAGCTTACAAAGGTGCTCATGGATGGGGGCAGCACTATCAATATCCTTTACTATGAGACTTTTCATCGTACGAATTTGACTGACAAAGATCTTAAGGCTTCTTCTACTATTTTCCATGGGGTGGTGCCTGGTAAGTCGGCGTATCCAGTGGGTAAGATAACACTGGAGGTAGCTTTTGGAGATGACCATAATTCCAGAGCTGAGAAATTGACCTTTGAGGTGGTTAAGATCAAAATCCCATACCATGCTTTGTTTGGGCGGGCGGCTTACGCCAAGTTTATGGCACGGTCGTGTTATGTTTATTTGCAGCTTAAAATGCCGGGTCATAAGGGCACCATCACGGTGCATGGTGATAGAAAGATTGCTCTGGATTGTGAAGAAGGTGATGCTACGCATGCTGAGTCAGCTTGTGCTACAGAGGAGTTGAAGTTTTATAAAGACAATGTTGATCCGACGGATATGATGCCTTTGAAGAAGCCAACTACAGAAAATGACCCCCTGTTGAAGTTTAAATCGCAGATGACACTAAGTTGGTTGATTTTGTGCCTGGCGATTCATCCAAGCAGTTCAGCATCAGTGCTAATATGGATCCGAAATAGGAAAGTGTGCTCATCGGGTTCATCCATGAGAACCGGGACATCTTTGCATGGAAACCTTCTGACATGCCAGGTGTACCGAGGGACCTCGTTGAGCACACTCTTAATGTGGATCCAAAGTTTAAGCCGGTCAAGCAATTTCTTCGTCGTTTTAATGAAGAGAGGCGAAAGGCAATTGGTGAAGAAGTGGCCCGGCTCTTGGTGGCAGGGTTCATCATTGAAGTTTTTCATCCTGAATGGTTGGCTAACCCGGTGCTGGTACTTAAGAAAAATGGCACTTGGTGTATGGGTGTGGATTATATAGACCTTAATAAGGCCTGTTCGACTGATCCTTTTTCTCTCCCTCGTATTGATCATATTATTGATGCTATAGCGGATTGTGAGCGTTTGAGCTTTTTGGATGCTTATTCTGGTTATCATCAGATCAAGATCGCAGTGAAGGACCAGGAGAAGACGTTTTTCATCACTCCCTTTGGAGCCTTCTGCTATGTATCTATGCCTTTTGGGCTCAAGTGTGCCCAAGTGACTTACCAGCGGTGTGTTGAGAATTTCCTTCATGGCCAGATCAGACGCAATGTTCATGCCTATGTGGATGATATTGTTGTGAAATCCAGGAAGAAGGAGACTTTGATAAATGATTTGAAAGAGACCTTCGACAATCTCCGGCTCTATAAAATGATGCTTAACCCGGCCAAATGTGTCTTTGGTGTGCCAGCAGGAAAGTGATACGTCTCCAGCGTATCTACTTTTCCAAACACTTTTGCCCTTGTTTTGGACTCTAACTTGCATGATTTGAATGAAACTAACCCGGACTGACGCTGTTTTCAGCAGAACTGCCATGATGTTGTTTTATGTGTAGAAAAGAAAAGTTCTCGGAATGTCCTGGAAATCCACGGAGGCACCTTTTGAATTTAATAAGAATTTTTGGTGAAAGAATTAATGCCAGGGGGCCCACGGCCTGTCCACGAGACAGGGCCCCCCCAAGGCGCGGCCCCCTATCTCGTGGGCCCCCTGGACCTCCTCCGACCTCAACTCCAACTCCATATATTCCGTCTCGGGGAGAAAAAAATCAAGGGAGAAAGTTTCATCATGTTCTACGACACAGAGGCGCCGCCAAGCCCTAATCTCTCTCGAGAGGGCTGATCTGGAGTCCGTTCGGGGCTCCGGAGAGGGGGATTCGTCGCCGTCGTCATCATCAACCATCCTCCATCACCAATTTCATGATGCTCACCGCCGTGCGTGAGTAATTCCATCGTAGGCTTGCTGGACGGTGATGGGTTGGATGAGATTTACCATGTAATCAAGTTAGTTTTGTTAGGGTTTGATCCCTAGTATCCACTATGTTCTGAGATTGATGTTGCTATGACTTTGCTATGCTTAATGCTTTTCACTAGGGCCCGAGTGCCATGATTTCAGATCTGAACCTATTATGTTTTCATGAATATATGTGTGTTCTTGATCCTATCTTGCAAGTCTATAGTCACCTATTATGTGTTATGATCCGACAACCCCGAAGTGACAATAATCGGGATACTTCTCGGTGATGACCGTAGTTTGAGGAGTTCATGTATTCACTATGTGCTAATGCTTTGTTCCGGTTCTCTATTAAAAGGAGGCCTTAATATCCCTTAGTTTCCGCTAGGACCCCGCTTCCACGGGAGGGTAGGACAAAAGATGTCATGCAAGTTCTTTTCCATAAGCACGTGTGACTATTTACGGAATACATGCCTACATTACATTGATGAACTGGAGCTAGTTCTATATCACCCTATGTTATAACTATTGCATGAGGAATCGCATCCGGCATAATTATCCATCATTGATCCATTGCCTACAAGCTTTTCATATATTGTTCTTCGCTTATTTACTTTTCCGTTGCTACTGTTACACCTACTACAAAAACCCAAAAACATTTATCTTTACTTTTGCTATCGTTACCATTACTATCATACCACTTTTGCTACTAAATACTTTTCTGCAGATACTAAGTTATCCAAGTGTGGTTGAATTGACAACTCAACTGCTAATACTCAAGAATATTCTTTGGCTCCCCTTGTGTCGAATCAATAAATTTGGGTTGAATACTCTACCCTCGAAAGCTGTTGTGATCCCCTATACTTGTGGGTTATCAAGACTAATTTCTGGCGCCATTGCCGGGGAGCATAGCTCTATTCTCTGAGTCACTATGGATTTATATCTGTTGATCACTATGAAGAACTTGAAATACAATCAAACTACTATTTTGCCCTCAACTACGAGGGGAGGCAAGGAACTGCCATCTAGCTCTGCACTAGATTCTCCTTCCGTTATTAGTAGGCTTGCGACACCTAAACCTACTACTGCTATGAATTCTGATATGTCGCATGTTATTGATGGTGCCACTTCTGCTATGCATGATGAAACTACTTCTGAGCGTGATACTACTTTGCCATTAGGTGAATTTCTTGATGAACAACTTGCTAGAGTTAGGGGGAATGACATTACTGAAGATCCTATTACTGATGATAGTGATGATGAAGGTCCCCCCAATGATTATGTATTACCTGTTGTTCCTAAGGGTTATGTTATGAATGAAAAAGCTGCTATGGAAATTCTTGCTTGCAATGATAGAAATGATCTTAAGAAATTATTAGCTAAATGGAAGCAGCAGTCTCTTAATTCTAGATTGAAACCCGATCCTACTTTTGCTACTTCACCTATCTGTGTTACTGATAAGGATTATGAATTCTCTGTTGATCCTGATATTATTACTTTAGTTGAATCTGATCCTTTTTATGGCCTTGAATCTGAAACTGTTGTGGAACATCTTACCAAGTTAAATGATATAGCCACCCTGTTTACTAATGATGAGAAGTCTCGCTATTTATATATCCTTAAGATATTTCTGTTCTCATTAAAGGGTGATGCTAAGACTTGGTATAATTCTCTTGCTCCTGGTTGTGTGCGTAGTCCACAGGATATGATTTATTACCTCTCTGCTAAATATTTCCCTGCTCATAAGAAACAAGCTACCTGGCGGGGAATATATAATTTTGTGCAAATTAAAGAAGAGAGTCTCCCACAAGCTTGGGGGAGCCTTCTCCGGTTACTTAATGCTTTGCCTGATCATCCTCTTAAGAAAAATGAAATACTTGATATCTTTTATAATGGACTAACGGATGCTTCCAAGGACTACTTGGATAGTTGTGCTGGTTGTGTTTTTAGGGAAAGAACAGTCGACGAAGCTGAAATACTATTGAATAATATGTTGACTAATGAAAATAATTGGACTCTTCCTGAGCCAGTTCCTGAAGTAATTCCTGAACCAATTGAGCCAACTCCTGAGCCTATTCCTAAACCCACTCCGAAGAAGAGAGGTGTTTTATTTCTCAGTCCTGAAGATATGCAAGAGGCAAAGAAATCAATGAAAGAAAAATGTATTAAAGCTGAAGATGTTAAGAATTTACCACCTATTGAAGAAATACATGGTCTTAATATACTGCCTGAAGAACCACATTGTCTTGATAACCCGACACAGGTAGTAAAGGTAAATTCTCTCTAGATATGATAAAGTTGAAATACCCTCTACTAAATTTCATAGCCCATGCTTAGATGAATTTGATGACTTTATGGCTAGACAAGAAAGTTTTAATGCTTATGTTGGCAGAGAGTTAAAGAATAATGTTGTCGAGATAGGACACGTAGGTGATAATCTGGCTAGAGTTAAAGATGAACTTCACCGCGTTAGCAAATATACTTCTATGGTTGCTACTCAAGCTGAGCAAGTACTCAAAGCTCAAATGATTTGCTTGAGGAATTGAATAATAAAAATGACTTTGTTGTTAGAGTGGCTACTAGAACTGGTAGAATGACTCGGGAACCTTTGTATCCTGAAGGCCACCCAAAGAGAATCGAGCAAGATTCTCAGAGAAATAATTTAGAGGCACCTAGTTCTTCTAAAAAGAAGAAAAAGAAAAATGATAGGCCTTTGCATGCTTCTAGTGAACCTACTATAGACACACCTGAGAATCCCAATGATATTTCTATTTCTGATGCTGAAACACAATCAGGTGATGAACATGAACCTAGTGATAATGTTAATGATAATGTTCATGTTGATGCTCAACCTAGCAGAAACAATGATGTAGAGATTGAACCTGCTGTTGATCTTGATAACCCACAATCAAAGAATCAACGTTATGATAAGAGATATTTTGTTGCTAAGAAGCACGGTAAATAAAGAGAACCATGGGTTCAGAAACCCATGCCCTTTCCTCCTAAACCATCCAAGTCAAAGGATGATGAGGATCTTGAGCGCTTTGCTGAAATGATTAGACCTATTTTCTTACGTATGCGCTTAACTGATATGCTTAAAGTAAATCGTTATGCTAAGTATATGAAGGATATCATCACAAATAAAAGAAAGATACCGGAAGCTGAAATTTCCACCATGCTTGCTAATTATACTTTTAAGGGTGGAATACCAAAGAAACTTGGAGATCCGGGTGTACCAACTATACCATGTTCCATTAAAAGAAACTATGTTAGAACTGCTTTATGTGGTCTTGGAGCCGGTGTTAGTGTTATGCCTCTCTCTTTATATCATAGACTTGAATTGAACAAGTTGACACCTACTGAAATATCTTTGCAAATGGCCAATAAATCAACTGCTATACCTGTCGGTATTTGTGAGGATGTGCCTGTTGTGGTTGCAAATGTCACCATCTTAACGGACTTTGTTATTCTTGATATTCCCGAGGACGATAGTATGTCTATTATCCTTGGTAGACCTTTTCTTAATACTGCACGGGCAGTTATTGATTGCAACAAAGGCAATGACACTTTTCATGTTAATGGTAATGAGCATACGGTACACTTTCCAAGGAAACAATCTCAAGTTCATAGTATCAATTCTATTGAAAAAGTTCCAACTATCATTTTTGGATGTTTTGAATTCCCTCTCCCTACTGTCAAGAAAAAGTATGATATTCTTATTGTTGGGGATTTTCATATCCCTGTTGAGGTAACTTAGTGTTATTCGAAATTTCTCCGGTTCCGTGTTATTTGGAATGAGTTTGTTAACAAGACTTGATCAACCTTGTTAGTGGATTCATTTTGATGATAACGAGATGGATGAAACTAGAAGGCACAACCTTCTGTACCCTCCTTTTACTTTTTGTTATTTAGAATAAAAAAAGCAAAAAAAGTATTATCCGTCTGTTTTCTGAATTATCTGTGCATTAAAAAATAGTCCGAAAATAAAAGTGCTCCAAATGCCCTGCAAATTTAGTATGATTTTTTCTGGAATATTTGAGGATTTTAGGCACTGAAAACACTGCAGGATGGGCAAGCACCAGGCCACGAGAGAGGAGGGCGCCCCCCTGTAGGGCGCGCCCCCTGTCTCGTGGACCCCTGGTGGCTCCCCTCCACTTATGCCAGCACCCACACACTTCATCTTCTACCCAAAAAATCCCCATCCACCTCCAGCCCGAGTTCTAGCTCGTTTTATTGCAATTTTCGATCTCTTAGCTCAAAGCTCCATTCACAAAACTGCTTTTGGAGATTGTTACTTGGTATGTGACTCCTCCATTGGTTCAATTAGTTTTTGTTCTAGTGCTTTATTTATTGCAATTTTTTGCTGCATAGGTGACCATGTTCTTGAGCTTGCATGTTAAATTTTTTAGGTCCCAAGCAATTCCAATGCATGATATAGACTCTAGGCACTTGTAGGAGTAGTTGCTATCAATCTTGTTTAGTTTTATTCACTTTTATTTTGAAGTTACTAAAATTTCAGAAATTTCAGAAAATGTTAAGGAGGCTCTTTAAAGGCTCTTCTATCCAAAGCTCTAAGGAAAAACAAGACAAAGAGAAGGAAAAACCCAAGTATAATCTTCCTCGCTTAGCGGAAGTACGGTCGTGTGAATGGCCGTGTGAGGATTTCTTGAAAGAAGCCAGAATTCATGAAGACTTTTATACTCTAATCGAGACTGCAGGCCTCATCGGTTTCATCAACGACCGAATCGATCAGTATCTCTTACTTACCAATACTTTCGTGCAAAACTTTTATTTTTATCCTAAGAAGTCACCGCCTGCAGTATCATTTCATTTATATGATGAGTTCAAAGAAATGTCTTTACGTCATTTTTGTGCGGTATGTAGGATAACTTATGAGGGAGAATTAGAGGAACCCCATCGTGAAGATGTGGATGGCTTCGTTAAAACTATTGTTGTAGATGAGCCAAAGAAGGGCTCTGAGGCAAAAGTCTCAAGCATACACTTTCCTGTTTTACATTACTTTGCCATATTTGCTAGTAGATGCTTGATTGGTCGTGGAAATAGTGGAAATTTGAGCGTTCCAGATATTATAATTCTTCAACATGCTTTGCTGGGAGACAACACTTTTAGTATGGGTGCCGTCGTTGCTAAACGGCTAGCCCTGAATCGTACAAAAGGCCCCATATTTGGAGGTATCTATGATGCACGTCTTGCTGAACATTTTCAGATACCCATTAGGCACCATGAGGAGGATGAGATAAAACTACATCCTCACATTTTAGATTACAAGAGCATGGTGCTACCTCTTGAGCACTGCGTTGGATTTCCCCGAAGAGGAGAAGATGACGCAGCAAAGTAGCATAAGTATTTCCCTCAGTTTTTGAGAACCAAGGTATCAATCCAGTAGGAGACCACGCACAAGTCCCTCGTACCTACACAAAACGATAGCTCCTCGCAACCAACGTGATTAGGGGTTGTCAATCCCTTCATGGTCATTTACGAGAGTGAGATCTGGTAGAGATGATAAATAATATTTTTGGTATTTTTGATAGATAGATGCAAAGTGAAAAGTAAAAGGCAAAGCAAAAACAAAGCAAGTAATAAAGTAATGGAGATTGATATGATGAGAATAGACCCGGGGGCCATAGGTTTCACTAGTGGCTTCTCTCAAGAGCATAGATATTCTACGGTGGGTGAACAAATTACTGTTGAGCAATTGACAGAATTGAGCATAGTTATGCGTATATCTAGGTATGATCATGTATATAGGCATCACGTCCGAGACAAGTAGATCGAAACGATTCTGCATCTACTACTATTACTCCACTCATCAACCGCTATCCAGCATGCATCTAGAGTATTAAGTTAAAAACAGAGTAACGCCTTAAGCAAGATGACATGATGTAGAGGGATAAATTCATGCAATATGATAAAAAAACATCTTGTTATCCTCGATGGCAAAAATACAATACGTGCCTTGCTGCCCTTCTGTCACTTGGAAAGGACACCGCAAGATTGAACCCAAAGCTAAGCACTTCTCCCATTGCAAGAACTACCAATCTAGTTGGCCAAACCAAATGGATAATTCGAAGAGACTTGCAAAGATAACTCAATCATACATAAAAGAATTCAGAGAAGATTCAAATATTGTTCATAGATAAGCTGGATCATAAACCCATAATTCATCGGTCTCAACAAGCACACCGCAAAAATAAGAAGATCACATCGAATAGATCTCCATGAGAGAGGGGGAGATCATTGTATTGAGATCCAAAAAGAGAGAAGAAGCCATCTAGCTACTAGCTATGGACCCGAAGGTCTGAAGTAAATTACTCACACTTCATCGGAGGGGCTATGGTGTTGATGTAGAAGCCCTCCATGGTGGATGCCCCCTCCGGCAGAGCTCCGGAACAGGCCCCGAGATGGGATCTCGTGGATACAGAAGGTTGCGGCGGTGGAATTAGGTTTTTGGCTCCTGTTTTGATCGTTTGGGGATACGTTGGTATATATAGGAGGAAGGAGTATCTCGGTGGAGCAACAGGGGGGCCACGAGGCAGGGGGTGCGCGCCCCACCCTCGTGACCGCCTCTGTTACGTCTTGGAGTAGGGTCCAAGTCTCCTGGATCACGTTCGGTGAGAAAATCATGTTCTCAACGGTTTCATTCCTTTTGGACTCCGTTTGATATTCCGTTTCTTCGAAACACTGAAATAGGCAAAAAAACAGCAATTCTGGGCTGGGCCTCCGGTTAATAGGTTAGTCCCAAAAATAATATAAAAGTGGAAAATAAAGCCCAATATAGTCCAAAACAGTAGATAAAGTAGCATGGAGCAATCAAAAATTATAGATACGTTGGAGACGTATCAGGGATCCCCAAGCTTAATTCCTGCTCGTCCTCGAGCAGGTAAATGAAAAAAAAAAGAATTTTTGATGCGGAGTGATACTTTGGCATAATTTCAATGTAAATCTTCTTAATTGTGGCATGAATATTCAGATCCGAAAGATTCAAGACAAAAGTTCATATTGACACAAAAATAATAATACTTCAAGCATACTAATCAAAGCAATCATGTCTTCTCAAAATAGCATGGCAAAAGAAAGTTCATCCCTACAAAATCATATAGTCAGGCTATGCTTCATTTTCGTCACAGAAAGATGTTCCCAACTTCTATACCCCCGATGACAAGACAAACAATTGTTTCATCCTTAAATAATCTCAAACTTTTTCAACCTTCACGCAATACATGAGCGTAAGCCATGGATATAGCACTATGGGTGGAATAGAATATGATGATGGGGATTGTGTGGAGAAGACAAAAAAGGAGAAAGTCTCACATTGACGAGGATAATCAACGGGCTATGGAGATGCCCATCAATTGATGTGAACATGAGGAGTAGGGATTGCCATGCAACGGATGCACTAGAGCTATGAATGCTCAACAAAAGAAAAGTAGTGGGTGTGCATCCAACTTGCTTGCTCATGAAGACCTAGGGCATTTGAGGAAACCCATCGTAGGAATATACAAGCCAAGTTCTATAATGAAAAATTCGCACTAGTATAAAAAGACAACTTATGAGACTCACTACATGAAGAACAAGGTGCTACTTTGAAGCACAATATATGAGACTCACTACATGAAGAACAAGGTGCTACTTTGAAGCACAAGTGTGGAAAAAGAGATAGTAGCATTTCCCTTTTTGTTTATTTTCTCTTTTTTTTGGGCCTTCCCTTTTTTTTGGCCTTTCTCTTTTTTTTATTTGGGCAATGCTCTAATAATGATGATCATCACACTTCTATTGATTACAACATAAGGATTACAACTCGAAGCTTAGAACAAGATATGACTCTATATGAATGCCTCCGGCGGTGTACCGGGATGGTGCAATGAATCAAGAGTGACATGTATGAAGAATAATGCATGGTGGCTTTGCCATAAATACGATGTTAACTACATGATCATGCAATGGCAATATGACAAAAGTAATGTATGTCATGATGATGATGATGGAAGTTGCATGGCAATATATCTCGGAATGGCTATGGAAATGCCATGATAGGTAGGTATGGTGGCTGTTTTGCGGAAGATATAAGGAGGTTTATGTGTGATAGAGCGTATCGTATCACGGGGTTTGGATGCACCGGCGAAGTTTTCACCAACTCTCAAGGTGAGAAAGGGCAATGCACGATACCGAAGAGGCTAGCAAAGGCGGAAAGGTGAGAGTGCGTATAATCCATGGACTCAACATTAGTCAAAAGAACTCATATACTTATTGCAAAAATTTAGAAGTCATCAAAAATCAAGTACTATGTGCATGCTCCTAGGGGGATAGATTGGTAGGAAAAGACCATCGCTCGTCCCCGACCGCCACTCATAAGGATGCACAAGCCAGGTACACTTCATGTTTCAAATTTGTTACCCAACTTTAACCATACGTGCATGCTACGGGACTTGCAAACTTCAACACAAGAATTTCTCAAATTCACAATTACTCAACTAGCACGACTTTGATATTATTACCTCATATCTCAAAAGAATTATCAAGCATCAAACTTATCTTAGTATTCCATTCACTCAAAAGAAAGTTTCACATATCTTGAATACCAAGTATATTAACATTAAGCAAATTACCATGCTATTAACAACTCTCAAAATAATCTAAGTGAAGCATGAGAGATCAATAGTTTTTTTAAACAAATCCACCACCGTGCTCTAAAAGATCTAAGTGAAGCACTAGAGCAAAAATCATCACGCTCAAAAGATATAAGTGAAGCACTATGAGCAAAACTATCAAGCTCAAAAGATATAAGTGAAGCACATAGAGTATTCTAGCAAATTCCAATTCATGTATGGCTCTCTCAAATGGTGTGTACAACAAGGATGATTGTGGTAAACTAACAAGCAAAGACGCAAATGATACAAGACGCTCCAAGCAAAACACATATCATGTGGTGAATAAAAATATAGCTCCAAGTAAATTACCGATGGAAGTAGACGAAAGAGGGGATGCCTTCCGGGGCATCCCCAAGCTTTGACTTTTTGGTGTCCTTGGATTATCTTGGGGGTGCCATGGGCATCCCCAAGCTTAGGCTCTTGCCACTCCTTGTTCCATAATCCATCAAAAGAATTCACCCAAAACTTGAAAACTTCACAACACAAAACTCAATAGAAATCTCGTGAGCTCCGTTAGAGAAAGAAAACAAAAGACTACTTCAAGGTACTGTAATGAAATCATTCTTTATTTATATTGGTGTTAAACCTACTGTATTCCAACTTCTTTATGGATTATAAACTATTTTACTAGCCATAGATTCATCAAAATAAGCAAACAACAAATGCAAAACAGAATCTGTCAAAAACAGAACAGTCTGTAGCAATCTGTAACTAACGCAAACTTCTGGAACTCTAAAATTTCTACCAAAATAGTAAGTCCTGGACAATTTATCTATTGATCAGCAGCAAAAAGAATCAACGCAAATGCACGTTTCTGTGATTTAAAAAAATTATATTCGTGCGCGCAAAGTTTCTGTTTTTCAGCAGAATCAAATCAACTATCATCGTAGGTTATCCTATAGGTTCTACTTGGCACAAACACTAATTAAAACATAAAACCACATCCAAACAGAGGCTAGATGGATTATTTATTCCTAAACAAAAGCAAAAACAAAAAAACACAAAATAAAATTGGGTTTCCTCCCGACAAGCGCTATCGTTTAACGCCCCTAGCTAGGCATAAAAGCAAGGATAGATCTAGGTATTGCCATCTTTGGTAGGCAATCCATAAGTGGCTCTCATGATAGATTCATATGGTAATTTTATTTTCTTTCTAGGGAAGTGTTCCATGCCCTTCTTTAAGGGTAATTGGAATCTAATATTCCTTTCCTTCATATCAATAATTGCACCAATCGTTCTAAGGAAAGGTCTACCAAGAATAATAGGACATGAAGGATTGCAATCTATATCAAGAACGATAAAATCTACGGGCACATAATTCCTATTTGCAACAATAAGAACATCATTAATTCTTCCCATAGGCTTTTTAATAGTGGAATCTGCAAGATGTAAGTTTAGAGAGCAATCATCAAAGTCACAGAAATCTAGCAAATCACACAAAGTTTTGGGAATAGTGGAAACACTAGCACCCAAATCACACAAAGCATGGAACTCATAATCTTTAATTTTAATCTTTATGGTAGGTTCCCACCCATCATAGAGTTTTCTAGGGATAGAAACTTTCAACTCAAGTTTTTCTTCATGAGATTGCATCAAGGCATCAACAATGTGTTCGGTAAAGGCCTTATTTTGACTATAAGCATGAGGAGAATCTAGCACGGATTGCAACAAGGAAATACAACCAATTAAAGAGCAATTTTCATAATTAAATTCCTTGAGATCCAAAATAGTGGGTTTAGCAACATCTAGGTTTTTATTTCTTTCAATCCTACTTTTATCAAATTCATCATCAAGATCTAGAAACTCCGAATTCTTAGAACACTTTCTAGGTAAAGGAAGATCATATTCAGCTTCATCAAGATACATATTGCAAAACAAAGATTTAATGGGGGACACACCAATAACTTTTAGATCTTCATCTTGATTTTCATAGGAATTGGAAGAACACGCTTTAATAAAGGCATCTTTTGAAGCACGCATCCTAGCGGTTCTTTCTTTGCACTCATCAATGGAAATTCTCATGGCTTTGAGAGACTCATTGATATCAAGCTTAGGAGGAATAGATCTAAGCTTTAAAGAATTAATTTCAAGAGAAATTCTATCAACGTTCCTAGCCAAATCATCAACTTTAAGCAATTTCTCTTCAAGCAAAGCATTAAAATTCTTTTGTGAATTCATAAACTCTTTAACACTATTCTCAAATTCAGAGGGCATATTATTAAAATTTCCATAAGAGTTGTTATAGGAATTTCCATAATTATTAGAAGGATTACTAGGATAAGGCCTAGGATTAAAATTCCCTCTATACGCGTTGTTTCCAAAACTATTCCTACCAACTAAATTCACATCCATAGATTCATTATTATTCTCAAGCAAAGTAGATAAAGGCATATAATTGGGATCAAGAGGAGTATTTTTAGTAGCAAACATCTTCATAAGTTCATCCATCTTTTCACTCAAAACATTGATTTCTTCTATAGCATGCACTTTTTTACTAGAAGATCTTTCGGTGTGACATTGAGAATAATTATCCGTAATATTATCAAGCAATTTTGTAGCATCTCCTAACGTAATTTCCACAAACGTGCCTCCCGCGGCCGAATCTAAAAGATTTCTAGAAGCAAAATTCAATCTGGCATAAAAAATTTGTATGATCATCCATAAATTCAAACCATGAGTAGGGAAATTGCGAAGCCTCAATTTCATTCTTTCCCAAGATTGGGCAACATGCTCATGATCAAGTTGTTTAAAATTCATAATATCGTTCCTAAGAGTGATGATCTTAGCAGGAGGAAAATACTTAGAGATAAAAGCATCTTTGCACTTGTTCCAAGAATCAATACTATTTTTAGGCAAAGACGAAAACCAAACTTTAGCATGATCTCTAAGTGAAAACGGAAATAACTTCAATTTGACAATATTGTTATCCTTATCTTTATTCTTTTGCATATCACACAAATCAACAAAATTGTTTAGATGAGTGGCGGCATCTTCACTAGGAAGGCCGGCGAATTGATCTTTCATAACAAGATTCAGCAAAGCCGTATTGATTTCACAAGACTCATCATTATTAAGAGGAGCAATCGGAGTACTAAGGAAATCATTATTATTGGTATTCGAGAAGTCACACAATTTGGTATTATCTTGTGCCATGGCAACAAGTAATCCAACACACAAGCAAACAAAAAGGCAACAGGAAAAGGCAAACAGGGAAAAGAGGAGGAGATTGGGAAAGAGAGAGGGTGAATAAAACGGCAAGGGTGAAATGGGGGAGAGGAAAACGAGAGGCAAATGGCAAATAATGTAATGTGAGAGATAGGGATTGCGATGGGTACTTGGTATGGTTGACTTGCTTGCGTGAGCCTCCCCGACAACGGCGCCAGAAATTCTTCTTGCTACCTCTTGAGCATTGCGTTGGATTTCCCCGAAGAGGAGAGGATGATGCAGCAAAGTAGCATAAGTATTTCCCTCAGTTTTTGAGAACCAAGGTATCAATCCAGTAGGAGACCACGCACAAGTCCATCGTACCTACACAAAACAATAGCTCTTCGCAACCAACGCGATTAGGGGTTGTCAATCCCTTCATGGTCATTTACGAGAGTGAGATCTGGTAGAGATGATAAATAATATTTTTGGTATTTTTGATAGATAGATGCAAAGTGAAAAGTAAAAGGCAAAGCAAAAACAAAGCAAGTAATAAAGTAATGGAGATTGATATGATGAGAATAGACCCGGGGGACATAGGTTTCACTAGTGGCTTCTCTCAAGAGCATAGATATTCTACGGTGGGTGAACAAATTACTGTTGAGCAATTGACAGAACTGAGCATAGTTATGAGTATATCTAGGTATGATCATGTATATAGGCATCACGTCCGAGACAAGTAGATCGAAACGATTCTGCATCTACTACTATTACTCCACTCATCGACCGCTATCCAGCATGCATCTAGAGTATTAAGTTAAAAATAGAGTGACGCCTTAAGCAAGATGACATGATGTAGAGGGATAAATTCATGCAATATGATAAAAAAACCATCTTGTTATCCTCGATGGCAACAATACAATACGTGCCTTGCTGCCCCTTCTGTCACTAGGAAAGGACACCGCAAGATTGAACCCAAAGCTAAGCACTTCTCCCATTGCAAGAACTACCAATCTAGTTGGCCAAACCAAACGGATAATTCGAAGAGACTTGCAAAGATAACTCAATCATACATAAAAGAATTCAGAGAAGATTCAGATATTGTTCATAGATAAGCTGGATCATAAACCCACAATTCATCGGTCTCAACAAACACACCGCAAAAAGAAGAAGATTACATCGAATAGATCTCCACGAGAGAGGGGGAGATCATTGTATTGAGATCCAAAAAGAGAGAAGAAGCCATCTAGCTACTAGCTATGGACCCGAAGGTCTGAAGTAAACTACTCACACTTCATCGGAGGGGCTATGGTGTTGATGTAGAAGCCCTCCATGGTGGATGCCCCCTCCGGCGGAGCTCCGGAACAGGCCCCAAGATGGGATCTCATGGATACAGAAGGTTTTAGCGGTGGAATTAGGTTTTTGGCTCCTGTTCTGATCGTTTGGGGATACGTAGGTATATATAGGAGGAAGGAGTACGTCGGTGGAGCAACAGGGGGCCACGAGGCAGGGGGCGTGCCCTAGGGGGGCACGCGCCCCCCACCCTCGTGACCGCCTCTGTTATGTCTCGGAGTAGGGTCCAAGTCTCCTGGATCACGTTCGGTGAGAAAATCACGTTCCCGAATATTTCATTCCGTTTGGACTCCGTTTGATATTCCTTTTCTTCGAAACACTGAAATAGGCAAAAAAACAGCAATTCTGGGTTGGGCCTCCGGTTAATAGGTTAGTCCCGAAAATAATATAAAGTGGAAAATAAAGCCCAATATAGTCCAAAACAATAGATAAAGTAGCATGGAGCAATCAAAAATTATAGATACGTTGGAGACGTATCACATGGTAGCACACAAATTTATTGTTGACGACGAAGAGAAGATGCTCTTGTATAGACTTAGATTCAATAAGAAACACTTTGAGTTTATTATTTTGCCTGCGCCTCTGTTGTTTGATTTGCTTGCAGATAATCGTCTTGTCACGCCGAAAGCGGTGAATAAACATCTAGCTCAAGCTTTTACACCAGAACCTGAACCTGAGCTAGACCCTTATCGTGCATCATCTGTCCAGTGGGATCCGGAGATGACCAGCCAGTGGTATCCTGATTACACCTCCCACTACACTGGGGAGAGTAGCGGTGGTCCTTGGTATTAGACCAACTTAGGCCAAAAGCCTAAGCTTGGGGGAGTACGTATTTCTCACCGACTTTACATTCATGTTCACACACTAGTCGTCGGTGCTCATACTCTTTCATTGTATTATCCATGCTAGTTTAAACTTCTTTTTCTAGTTTTCTTCTTGTGTGTTTGATAAACTTAAGAAAAACAAAAAAAATAGTTAGTTTAATTTCCATGCTTGTAGTAGAAATCAAAATGAAAACCCAAAAAGATTCCTAGTTCTTCTTTTTGCTTGTTCGGAGCTTTCCCGTGTAGATAGTTTTATTTTCTTTTCTTTCTTTTGGGGGTCGAGAAGACCATATTGAAAATGCTTAGTGGCTCTTATATGCATGATTGATTATTTAATTTAGAGCCCATATTACTTTGTCTTCTCTCTTGAGTTGAATGCTTGCAGATTCCAGCTTAGTCCAATGCACGTGCACTCTTATTATTATACACATCATTCGGTCGTGCAAGTGAAAGGCAATGATGACGATATATGATGGACTTATTGGGATGAGAAAAGCTGGTATGAACTCGACCTCTCTTGTTTTTGTAAATATGATGATTCATCGTTCCTGAGTCAGCTACTGTGAAGTAAACATATTTGCAATGACATTTAGAGATTATAGTTGCTTGTGCCATGCTTGATTAGCTATGAGTTATAATGGTTTACCTTGCGTGCCAACATGCTATTAGAATGATTACGATGTGGTATGATGGGATGGTATCCTCCTTTGAATGAATTGAGTGACTCGACTTGGCACATGTTCACGCATGTAGTTGAATCAAATCAACATAGCCTTCATGATATTTAAGTTCATGGTGGATTATATCCTACTCATGCTTGTACTCGGTGTAAATTAATTTTAATGCATGTTTACGACTGTTGTCGCTCTCTCAGTTGGTCGCTTCCCAGTCTTTTGCTAGCCTTCACCTGTACTAAGCGGGAATACTGCTTGTGCATCCAAACTCCTTAAACCCCAAAGTTGTTCCATATGAGTCCACTATACCTTCCTATATGCGGTATTTACCTACCGTTCCAAGTAAATTTGTATGTGCCAAACTCTAAACCTTCAAATGAAATTCTGTTTTGTATGCTCGAGCAGCTCATGTTTTCAACTAGGGCTGCCTATATCTTCCATGCTAGGTGGGTTATTCTCAAGAGGAGTGGACTCTGCTCCTCATTCACGAGAAAGGGCCGGTAACCGGGATGCCCAGTCCCATGATCCAAAAAGATCAAAGCAAATCAAAATAATTAAACAAAACTCCCCCAGGGCTGTTGTATGTTGGAGCCACTCGTTGTTTTGAGCAAGCCATGGATTGGTGCTTGTTGGTGGTTGGGGAGTATAAACCTTTACCATTCTTTTTGGGAACTGCCTATAATGCATGTAGTATGGAAGATACAGCCATCTCATAGTTGTTGTGTTGACAGCGAAAGTATGCCGCTCAAAATGTTATTCAATCTCTATTTTAAAATCGAGCTCTGGCACCTCTACAAATCCCTGCTTCCCTCTGCGAAGGGCCTATCTATTTACTTTTATGTTGAGTCATCCCCCTTCTTATTAAAAAGCACCCGCTGGAGAGCACACTGTCATTTGCATTCATTATTATTGGTTTATATTGGGTATGACTTGACTGGATCTCTTTTACCATGAATTACAATGTTTAGTCAGTCCTTGATCTTTAAAGGTGCTCTGCATTTATGTTTTGTGGTCTCAGAAAGGGCTAGCGAGATACCATTTTGTTATATCATGTTATGATTATTTTGAGAAAGTGTTGTCATCCGAGTTTTATTATTATGGCTCGCTAGCTAATTGTGTTATTGATATGAGTAATTGTGAGACCTATGTGTTATTGTGAGTATGGTTAGTTCATAATATTTGCTGAAACTTGAATGCTGGCTTTTCATGTTACAACAACAAGAGCAAACAGAGTTTGTAAAAGTTTTTCTTTATCACTTTTAGTTTATCAACTGAATTGCTTGAGGACAAGCAAAGGTTTAAGCTTGGGGGAGTTGATACGTCTCCAACGTATCTACTTTTCCAAACACGTTTGCCCTTGTTTTGGACTCTAACTTGCATGATTTGAATGAAACTAACCCGGACAGACGTTGTTTTCAGTAGAACTGCCATGATGTTGTTTTATGTGTAGAAAAGAAAAGTTCTCGGAATGTCCTGGAAATCCACGGAGCCACTGTTTGGATTTAATAAGATTTTTTGGTGAAAGAATTAATGCCAGGGGGCCCATGGCCTGTCCACGAGACAGGGGGGCGCCCCCCCCCTAGGGCGCGGCCCCCTATCTCATGGGCCCCCTGGACCTCCTCCGACCTCAACTCCAACTCCATATATTCTGTCTCGGGGAGAAAAAAATCAAGGGAGAAAGTTTCATCGCATTTTACGACACGGAGCCGCCGCCAAGCCCTAATCTCTCCCGGGAGGGCTAATCTGGAGTCCGTTCGGGGCTCCGGAGAGGGGGATTCGTCGCCGTCATCATCATCAACCATCCTCCATCACCAATTTCATGATGCTCACCACCGTGCGTGAGTAATTCCATCGTATGCTTGCTGGACGGTGATGGGTTGGATGAGATTTACCATGCAGTCAAGTTAGTTTTGTTAGGGTTTGATCCCTAGTATCCACTATGTTCTGATTGATGTTGCTATGACTTTGCTATGCTTAATGCTTGTCACTAGGGCCCGAGTGCCATGATTTCAGATCTGAACCTATTATGTTTTCATGAATATATGTGTGTTCTTGATCCTATCTTGCAAGTCTATAGTCACCTATTATGTGTTATCATCCGACAACCCCGAAGTGACTATAATCGGGATACTTCTCGGTGATGACCATAGTTTGAGGAGTTCATGTATTCACTTTGTGCTAATGCTTTGTTCCGGTTCTCTATTAAAAGGAGGCCTTAATATCCCTTAGTTTCCACTAGGACCCCGCTTCCACGGGAGGGTAGGACAAAAGATGTCATGCAAGTTCTTTTTCATAAGCACGTGCGACTATTTACGGAATACATGCCTACATTACATTGATGAACTGGAGCTAGTTCTATATCACCCTATGTTATAACTATTGCATGAGGAATCACATCCGGCATAATTATCCATCACTGATCTATTGCCTACGAGCTTTTCATATATTGTTCTTCGCTTATTTACTTTTCCGTTGCTACTGTTACATCTACTACAAAAACCCAAAAACATTTATCTTTACTTTTGCTATCGTTACCATTACTATCATACCAATTTTGCTACTAAATACTTTGTTGTAGATACTAAGTTATCCAGGCGTGGTTGAATTGACAACTCAACTGCTAATACTCAAGAATATTCTTTGGCTCCCCTTGTGTCGAATCAATAAATTTGGGTTGAATACTCTACACTCGAAAGCTGTTGCGATCCCCTATACTTGTGGGTTATCAGCAAGTTATTGGGTTTCCTGGTTTCTGAGAAGGGCATTGAAGCTAACCCGAAGAAAATCAAGGCTATCACTTCTTTGGCTAAGCCGGCATGTATCAACGACGTCCAGCGTTTGGCAGGTCATATTGTGGCTTTGAGCCGGTTTATAAGCCGCTTGGGAGAGAAGGCTGTCCCTTTGTATCAAATGATGAAGAAGACAGATGACTTTGTCTGGAGCGATATTGCTAATGAGGCATTTGATGTGCTTCAAAAACATTTGGCTGAGTCGCCGGTTCTTGTAGCTCCTATTGAGAAGGAGCCCTTGCTTTTATATGTGGCTGCAAACAACAGAGCTGTTAGTGTGGAAGTTGTGGTTGAAAGGTAGGAGTCAGGCAAGGAGTATCCGGTTCAAAGGCCGGTTTATTATGTCAGTGAGGTGCTCATTGAATCTAAGCAGAGATACCCACATTGGCGGAAATTGGTTTACGGTGTGTTTATGGCCAGTCGCAAGTTGAAGCAATATTTCCTTGGTCATCCCATCACTGTGGTTAGTTCTGCTCCCTCGGCAGATATTTTTCAAAACAGAGAGGCCACAGGTTGGGTAGCTAAGTGGGCCATTGAGCTTGCACCCCATGGCTTAAAGTATGTGCCTCGGACGGCTATAAAATCTCAAGCACTTGTGGACTTCATCAATGATTGGATAGAGCTGCAGATGCCTGAGGATAAGCCGGATAATACATATTGGACTATTCATTTTGATGGATCCAGGCAATTGGAAGGCTCGGGGGTTGGAGTTATATTGACTTCCCACGAGGTGATAATTTTTTTATGTTTTAAGGTTGATGTTCCCTTGTACTAACAATGCAGCTGAGTATCAAGCCTTACTCCATGGTCTTCGGATGGCTAAAGAGATGAATCTAAGCCGGGTAAGGTGCTTTGGTGGCTCAGCAAAGTGTCAGGAACTTGGGATTCAAAGGACCCACTCATGGCGGCATATCACCGAGAGGTTGACAATATTGCTGGTCATTTCAAAGGTTATCAAGTGGAGCATGTTGATCACACAAAAAATGAGGTTGCTAATGCATTAAGATGGCTGGGGTCTCAGCGTAAAACGGTCCCCCCTAATGTTTAACCCATCTGTTAAGTTGCCTACAGAGGAGGACTTGGCAGTTCTTGACCCGGAGGCACAGTTGGTGGCGGCTCTCCATGTTATCCTGATTGGACTATTCTGTATTTGGCTTATATGACCCGGGGCGAGTTACCTGAGGATGAAACCTTGATACGTCTCCAATGTATCTATAATTTTTGAAAATTCCATGCTGTTATATTATCATTCTTGGATGTTTTACAATCATTTTATAGTCATTTTATATCATTTTTTGGTACTAACCTATTGACATAGTGCCCAGTGCCAGTTGCTATTTTCTGCAAGTTTTTTTACATCACAGGAATTCAATATCAAACGGAGTCCAAACGCAACGCAACTCCTGGAGGAATTTTTTGGGCCAGAAGAAAGCCAATGGGCCAAGGATGCACCTGGGGGCTGCTCGAGGGGAGCAACACCCACCTGAAGGAAATATGCCCTAGAGGCAATAATAAAGTTATTATTTATTTCCTTATTTCATGATAAATGTTTATTATTCATGCTATAATTGTATTAACCGGAAACATGATACATGTGTGAATACATAGACAAACTTAAAGTCACTAGTATGCCTCTACTTGACTAGCTCATTAATCAAAGATGGTTATGTTTCCTAACCATAGACATGAGTTGTCATTTGATTAACGGGATCACATCATTAGGAGAATGATGTGATTGACATGACCCATTCCGTTAGCTTAGCACTTGATCGTTTAGTATGTTGCTATTGTTTTCTTCATGACTTATACATGTTCCTACAACTATGAGATTATGCAACTCCCGTTTACCGGAGGAACACTTTGTGTGCTACCAAACGTCACAACGTAACTGGGTGATTATAAATGAGCTCTACAGGTGCCTCCAAAGGTACATGTTGAGTTGGCATATTTTGAGATTACTTTTTGTCACTCCGATTGTCGGAGAGGTATCTCTGGGCCCTCTCGGTAATGCACATCACTATAAGCCTTGCAAGCAATGTAGCTAATGAGTTAGTTACGGAATGATGCATTACGTAACGAGTAAAGGGACTTGCCGGTAAAGAGATTGAACTAGGTATTGGGATACCGACGATCAAATCTCGGGCAAGTAACATACCGATGACAAAGGGAACAACGTATGTTGTTATGCGGTTTGACCGATAAAGATCTTCGTAGAATATGTAGGAGCCAATATGAGCATCCAGGTTCCTCTATTGGTTATTGATCGGAATCGTGTCTCGGTCATGTCTACATAGTTCTCGAACCCGTAGGGTCTGCACGCTTAAGGTTTCGATGACAGTTATATTATGAGTTTATGAGTTTTGATGTACCGAAGGAGTTCAGAGTCCCGGATGAGATCGGGGACATGATGAGGAGTCTCAAAATGGTCGAGACGTAAAGATCGATATATTGGACGACTATATTCGGATATCAGAAAGGTTCCGAGTGATTAGGGTATTTTTCGGAGTACCAGAGAGTTACGGGAATTCGTATTGGGCCTTAATGGGCCATACGGGAAAGGAGAGAAAGGCCCCAAAGGGTGGCCGCACCCCTCCCTATGGACTAGTCTGAATTGGACTAGGGAGGGGGGCGCCCCCTTCCTTCCTTCTCCTTCTCCCTTCCCTTTCCTTTTCTCCTACTCCTTCTACTTGGAAGGGTTCCTAGTTCTACTAGGAAAAGGGGAATCCTACTCCCGGTGGGAGTAGGACTCCCCTAGGGCGCGCCATAGAGAGAGGGCTGGCCCTCCCCCTCCTCCACTCCTTTATATACGGGGAGGGGGCACCCCTTGGAGACACAACAATTGATCCCTTGGATCTCTTAGCCGTGTGCGGTGCCCCCCTCCACCATAATCCACCTCGATAATATCGTAGCGGTGCTTAGGCGAAGCCCTGCGTCGGTAGAACATCATCATCGTCACCACGCCGTCGTGCTGACGGAACTCTCCCTCAAAGCTCGGCTGGATCGGAGTTCGAGGGACGTCATCGAGCTGAACGTGTGCTAGAACTCGGAGGTGCCGTAGTTTCGATGCTTGATCGGTCGGTCTATGAAGACGTACGACTACATCAACCGCGTTGTTCTAACGCTTCCGCTTTCGGTCTATGAGGGTACGTGGACAACACTCTCCCCTCTCGTTGCTATGCATCACCATGATCTTGCGTGTGCGTAGGAATTTTTTTTAAAATTACTACGTTCCCCAAGAGTGGCATCCGAGCCAGGTTTTATGCGTAGATGTTATATGCACGAGTAGAACACAAGTGAGTTGTGGGCGATACAAGTCATACTGCTTACCAGCATTTCATACTTCGGTTCGGCGGTATTGTTGGATGAAGCGGCCCAGACCGACATTACGCATACGCTTACGCGAGACTGGTTTTACCGCCGTGCTTTGCACACAGGTGACTAGCGAGTGTCAGTTTCTCCAACTTTAGTTGAACCGAGTGTGGCTACGCCCGGTCCTTGCGAAGGTTAAAACAGCACTAACTTGACGGTTTTGATGCGTAGGTAAGAACGGTTCTTGCTCAGCCCGTAGCAGCCACGTAAAACTTGCAACAACAAAGTAGAGGACGTCTAACTTGTTTTTGCAGGGCTTGTTGTGATGTGATATGGTCAAGACGTGATGAGATATAAATTGTTATATGAGATGATCATGTTTTGTTGAAGTTATCGGCAACTGGCACAAGCCTTATGGTTGTCTCTTTATTGCATAGGATGCAAGCGCCAAATAATTGCTTTACTTTATCGCTATGCGATAGCAATAGTTGCAAGAGCAATAGTTGGCGAGACGACCATGTGATGACACATCGATATAGATCAAGATGATGGAGATCATGGTGTCGTGCCGGTGACGATAGAGATCATGACAGTACTTTGGAGATGGAGATCAAAGGCGCAAGATGATCATGGCCATATCATGTCACATATTTTGATTGCATATGATGCTTATCTTTTATACATCTTATTTTGCTTAGTTTGATGGTAGCATTTTAAGATGATCTCTCACTAATTATCAAGAAGTGTTCTCCCTGAGTATGCATCGTTATGAAAGTTCTTCATGCTGAGACACCACGTGATGATCGGGTGTGATAGGCTCTACGTTCAAATACAACGGGTGCAAAACAGTTGCACACGCGGAATACTCAGGTTAAACTTGACGAGCCTAGCATATACAGATATGGCCTCGGAACACGGAGACCGAAAGGTCGAACATGAATCATATAGTAGATATGATCAACATAGTGATGTTCACCATTGAAAACTACTCCATCTCACGTGATGATCGGACATGGTTTAGTTGATTTGGATCACGTGATCACTTAGATGACTAGAGAGATGTCTGTCTAAGTGGGAGTTCTTAAGTAATATGATTAATTAAACTTAAATTTATCATGAACTTAGTCCTGGTAGTTTTTTGCAAATTATGTTGTAGATCAATAGCTCGTGTTGTTGCTTTCATATGTTTATTTTGATATGTTCCTAGAGAAAATTGTGTTGAAAGATGTTAGTAGCAATGATGCGGATTGGATCCGTGATCTGAGGTTTATCCTCATTGCTGCACAGAAGAATTATGTCCTTAATGCACCGCTAGGTGATAGACCTATTGAAGGAGCAAATGCAGACGTTATGAACGTTTGGCTAGCTCAATATGATGAATACTTGATAGTTTAGTGCACCATGCTTAACGGCTTAGAATTGGGGCTTCAAAGATGTTTTGAACATCATGGACCATATGAAATGTTCCAGGAGTTGAAGTTAATATTTCAAGCATATGCCCGAGTTGAGAGATATGAAGTCTCCAACAAGTTCTATAGCTAAAAGATGGAGGAGAATCGCTCAACTGGTGAGCATGTGCTCAGATTGTCTGGGTACTACAATCGCTTGAATCAAGTGGGAGTTAATCTTCCAGATAAGATAGTGATTGACAGAGTTCTCTACTCACCATCACTAAGTTAGTAGAACTTTGTGATGAACTATAGTATGCAAGGGATGACGAAAACGATTCCCGAGCTCTTCGTGATGTTGAAATCGATGAAGGTAGAAATCAAGAAAGAGCATCAAGTGTTGATGGTTGACAAGATCACTAGTTTCAAGAAAAGGGCAAAGGGAAAGAAAGGGAACTTCAAGTAGAATGACAAGCAAGTTGTCACTCCCGCGAAGAAGCCCAAAGCTGAACCAAAGCCTGAAACTGAGTGCTTCTACTGCAAAGGAAATGGTCACTGGAAGTGGAAATGCCCTGAATATTTGGTAGATAAGAAGGATGGCAAAGTGAACAAGGGTATATTTGATATACAGGTTATTGATGTGTACCTTACTAGTGTTTATAGTAGCCCCTGAGTATTTGATACTTGTTCGGTTGCTAAAAATTAGTAACTCAAAACAGGAGTTACAGAACAAACAGAGACTAGTTGAGGGTGAAGTGACGATGAGTGTTGGAAGTAGTTCCAAGATTGATATGATCATCATCGCACACTCCCTATATTTTCGGGATTAGTGTTAAACCTAAATAAATGTTATTTGGCGTTTGCGTTGAGCGTGAATATGATTTGATCATGTTTATTGCAATACGGTTATTCATTTAAAGTCAGAGAATAATTGTTGTTCTGTTTACATGAATAAAACCTTCAATGGTCATACACCCAATGAAAATAGTTTGTTGGATCTCGATCGTAGTGATACACATATTCATAATATTGATGCCAAAAGATGCAAAGTTAATAATGATAGTGCAACTTATTTGTGGCACCGCCGTTTGGGTCATATCGGTGTAAAACGCATGAAGAAACTCCATAAAGGTGGATTTTCGGAATCACTTGGTTATGAATCATTTGATGCTTTCGAACCGTACCTTTTGGGCAAGACGACTAAAACTCCGTTCTCCGGAACAATGGAACGAGCTACTAACTTGTTGGAAATAATACATACCAATGTATGCGGTCCGATGAGTGTTGATGCTCGTGGCGGGTATCGTTATTTTCTGACCATCACAGATGATTTGAGCAGATATGCGTATATCTACTTAATGAAGCACAAGTCTGAAACATTTGAAAAGTTCAAAGAATTTCAGAGTGAAGTGGAGAATCATCGTAACAAGAAAATAAAGTTTCTACAATCTGATCATAGAGAAGAATATTTGAGTTACGAGTTTGGCCTTCATTTTAAACAATGTGGAAATAGTTTCACAGCTCACGCCACATGGAACACCACAGTGTAATGGTGTGTCCGAACGTCGTAACCACACTTTATTGGATATGGTGCGATCTATGATGTATCTTACCAATTTACCACTATCGTTTTGGGGTTATGCATTAGAGATAGCTGCATTCACTTTAAATAGGGCACCATCTAAATCCGTTGAGACGACACCGTATGAACTATGGTTTAGCAGTAAACCTAAGCTGTCGTTTCTTAAAGTTTGGAGTTGCGATGCTTATGTGAAAAAGGTTTCAACCTGATAAAGCTCAAACCCAAATCGGAGAAATGCATCTTCATAGAATACCCAAAGGAAACTGTTGGGTACACCTTCTATCACAGATCCGAAAAGCAAAACATTCGTTGCTAAGAATGGATCCTTTCTAGAGAAGGAGTTTCTCTCGAAAGAAGTGAGTGGGAGGAAAGTAGAGCTTGATAAGGTAATTTGTACCTTCTCCCGGATTGGAAAGTAGTTCATCACAGAAGTCAGTTCCAGTGATTCCTACACCAATTAGTGAGGAAGCTGATGATGATGATCATGAAACTTCAAATTAAGTTACTACAAAACCTCATAGGTCTTCCAAAGTACAGTCCGCACCAGAGTGGTACGGTAATCCTATTCTAGAAGTCATGTTACTAGACCATGATGAAACTACGAACTATGAGGAAGCGATGATGAGCCCAGATTCCGTGAAATGGCTTAAGGCCATGAAATCTGAGATGGGATCCATGTATGAGAACAAAGTGTGGACTTTGGTGGAGTTGCCCGATGATCGGCACGCCATATTGTATAAATGGATCTTCAAGAGGAAGACATACGCTGATAGTAGTGTTACTATCTACAAGGCTCGACTTGTCGCAAAAGGTTTTCGACAAGTTCAAGGTGTTGACTACAATGAGATTTTCTCAACTGTAGCGATGCTTAAGTTTGTCCGAATCATGTTAGCAATTGCCACATTTTATGAAATCTGGCAAATGGATGTCAAAACTGCATTCCTTAATGGTTTTCTTAAAGAAGAGTTGTATATGATGCAACCAGAAGGTTTTATCAATCCTAAAGGTACTAACAAAATGTGAAGGCTCCAGCGATCCATCTATGGACTGGTGCAAGCATCTCAGAGTTGGAATATATGCTTTGATAAGTTGATCAAAGCATATAGTTTTATACAGACTTGCTGTGAAGCCTGTATTTACAATAAAGTGAGTGGGAGCACTACCGCCTTTCTAATAAATATATGTGAGTAACATATTGTTGATCAGAAATGATGTAGAATTTTTTTTGGAAAGCATAAAGGAGTTCCTTAAAAGAAAGACCTCAGTAAAGCTACTTAAATATTGAGCATCAAGATCTATTGAGATAGATCAAGACGCTTGATAAGTTTTTCAATAAGTACATACCTTGTCAAGATTTTGAAGTAGTTCAAAGTTGAACAGTCAAAGAAAGAGTTCTTGCCTGTGTTGCAAAGGTGTGAAATTGAGTAAGACTCAAATCCCGACCACGGCAGAAAATAGAAAATGAAAGTCATTCCCTATGCCTCAGTCATAGGTTCTATAAAGTATGCTATGATATGTACCAGACCTATTGTATACCTTGCTCTGAATTTGGCAAGGGAGTACAATAGTGATCTAGGAGTAGATCACTGGATATTGGTCAAGAATATCCTTAGTGAGGACTAAGGAAATATTTCTCGATTATGGAGGTGATAAAAGAGCCCGTCGTAAAGAGTTACATCGGTGCAAGCTTTTACACCGATCCAGATGACTTTGAGTCTCAATCTGGATACATATTGAAAGTGGGAGCAATTAGCTAGAGTAGCTCCGTGCAGAGCATTGTAGACATAGAATATTTGCAAAATACATACGGCTCTAAATGTGACAGACCCGTTGACTAAGCTTCTCTCATGAGCAAAACATGATCACACCTTAAGTACTCTTTGGGTGTTAATCACATAGCGATGTGAACTAGATTATTGACTCTAGTAAACCCTTTGGGTCTTGATCACATGACGATGTGAACTATGGGTGTTAATCATATATAGATATGAATATTGGTGTTAAATCACATGGCGATGTGAACTAGATTATTGACTCTAGTGCAAGTGGGAGACTGAAGGAAATATGCCCTAGAGGCAATAATAAAGTTATTATTTATTTCCTTATTTCATGATAAATGTTTATTATTCATGCTATAATTGTATTAACCGGAAACATGATACATGTGTGAATACATAGACAAACTTAATCAAAGATGGTTATGTTTCCTGACCATAGACATGAGTTGTCATTTGATTAACGGGATCACATCATTAGGAGAATGATGTGATTGACATGACCCATTCCGTTAGCTTAGCACTTGATCGTTTAGTATGTTGCTATTGTTTTCTTCATGACTTATACATGTTCCTACAACTATGAGATTATGCAACTCCCGTTTACCAGAGGAACACTTTGTGTGCTACCAAACTTCACAACGTAACTGGGTGATTATAAAGGAGCTCTACAGGTGTCTCCAAAGGTACATGTTGAGTTGGCGTATTTCAAGATTAGTTTTTGTCACTCCGATTGTCGGAGAGGTATCTCTCGGACCTTTCGGTAATGCACATCACTATAAGCCTTGCAAGCAATGTAGCTAATGAGTTAGTTACGGAATGATGCATTACGTAACGAGTAAAGAGACTTGCCGGTAATGAGATTGAACTAGGTATTGGAATACCGACGATCAAATCTCGGGCAAGTAACATACCGATGACAAAGGGAACAACGTATGTTGTTATGCGGTTTGACCGATAAAGATCTTCGTAGAATATGTAGGAGCCAATATGAGCATCCAGGTTCCGTTATTGGTTATTGACTGGAATCATGTCTCGGTGATGTCTACATAGTTCTCGAACCCGTAGGGTCCACACGCTTAAGGTTTCGATGACAGTTATATTATGAGTTTATGAGTTTTGATGTACCGAACGAGTTCGGAGTCCTGAATGAAACTGGGGACATGACGACGAGTCTCGAAATGGTCGAGACGTAAAGATCGATATATTGGAGGACTATATTCGGACATCAGAAAGGTTCCGAGTGATTCGGGTATTTTTCGGAGTACCGGAGAGTTACGGGAATTCATATTGGGCCTTAATGGGCTAGACAGGAAAGGAGAGAAAGGCCCCAAAGGGTGGCCGCACCCCTCCCCATGGACTAGTCCGAGTTGGACTAGGGAGGGGGGCGCCCCCTTCCTTCCTTCTCCTTCTCCCTTCCCTTTCCTTTTCTCCTACTCCTTCTACTTGGAAGGGTTCCTAGTTCTACTAGGAAAAGGGGAATCCTACTCCCGGTGGGAGTAGGACTCCTATAGGGCGCACCATAGAGAGAGGGTCGGCCCTCCCCCTCCTCCACTTCTTTATATACGGGGAGGGGGCACCCCTTGGAGACATAACAATTGATCCCTTGGATCTCTTAGCCGTGTGCGGTGCCCCCGTCCACCATAATCCACCTCGATAATATTGTAGCGGTGCTTAGGCGAAGCCCTGCGTCGGTAGACATCATCATCGTCACCACGCTGTCGTGCTGACGGAACTCTCCCTCAAAGCTCGGCTGGATCGGAGTTCAAGGGATGTCATCGAGCTGAACGTGTGCTTGAACTCGGAGGTGTCGTAGTTTCGGTGCTTGATCGGTCAGGCCGTGAAGACGTACGGCTACATCAACCGCGTTGTTCTAACGCTTCCGCTTTCGGTCTACGAGGGTACGTGGACAACACTCTCCCCTCTTGTTGCTATGCATCACCATGATCTTGCGTGTGCGTAGGAAATTTTTTAAAATTACTACGTTCCCCAACACCACCATGGCGCGCCAGGAGGCCCAGGCACGCCCTGGGGAGTTGTGCCCACCTCGGGTGCCCCCCAAACCGCTTCTTTGCTCTATAAATACCACAATATTCCAGAAACCCTAGGGGAGTCGACGAAATTTTGACCCAGCCGCCGCAGAGTCCAGAACCACCAGATTCAATCTAGACACTGTCATGGAGGGGTTCACCACTTCCATTGGTGCCTCTCCTATGATGCGTGAGTAGTTATTTGGAGACCTACGGGTCCGCAGTTAGTAGCTAGATGGATTCCTATCTCTCTCTTGATTATCAATACAATGGTCTCTTGGAGATCCATATGATGTAAGTCTTTTGGCGGTGCGTTTGTTGGGATCCGATGAACTTTGAGTTTATAATCTATGTTTTTATCCATGAAATTTATTTGATTCTTCTTTGATCTCTTATATGCATGATTTCTTATAGCCTCGTATTTCTTCTCCGATATTTGGGTTTTGTTTGGCCAACTTGATCTATTTATCTTGCAATGGGAAGAGGTGCTTTGTAGTGGGTTCGATCTTACGGTGCTTGATCCCAGTGACAGAAGGGGAACTGACACGTATGTATCGTTGCTACTAAGGATAACAAGATGAGATCTATATCTGCCGCAGTAGATAAACAGATCTCGTCTACATCATGTCATCGTTCTTATTCCATTACTCCGTTTTCTCATGAACTTAATACACTAGATGCATGTTGGATAGCGGTCGATGGGTGGAGTAATAGTAGTAGATGCAGGCAGGAGTCGATCTACTAATCTTGGACGTGATGCCTATATAATGATCATTGCCTGGATATTTTCATGATTATTTGAAGTTCTATCAAATGCCCAAAAGTAATTTGTTTCCCACCGTTTGCTATTTTTCTCGAGAGAAGCCACGAGTGAAACCTATGGCCCCCGGGTCCCTTGCATTTATTTTCAGATCTATTAAACCAAAAATACAAAAATACCTTGCTGCAATTTATTTATTCCGCAATCTATTTATCATATCTACCACTTTTTACCTCACGTTATTTGCCTACTTGAGGCGCCGTACCCGAAAGGGATTGACAACCCCTTTAACACGTTGGGTTGCGAGTATTTGTTATTTGTGTGCAGGTGCTGTTTACGTGGTGTGAGGAGGTTCTCCTAATGGTCCGATAACCTTGGTCTCATCACTGAGGAAATACCTACTATCGCTATACTGCAACATCCCTTCCTCTTTGGGGAAATACCGACGTAGTTCTAGCAGACGTCAAAAGGAATTTCTGGCGCCGTTGCCGGGGAGGATCTTCAACATCAACCAGGTTCCTAATCACAAATCTCATCTCCTCGCAATTTACATTATTTTACATTTGCCTCTCATTTTCCTCTCCCCCACTTCACAAAATTTTGCCATTTTATTCACCCTCTTTTTCATTCGTCGTTTTTCTCGCCATGGCCGACCCTAAAAGGGCTAAGGGTTTTCTTCCGAGTTTTAATGCTTTGGACCCTCGGTCCTCTCTAAGCTTATAAACAATGATGCTATGGAAGGATCTACCGGGGTTGTTAAGGAAAATCTTAACAATTGTGATGAAGATGATCCTGGAATTTTTCGCTATTTGCTTGATGAATCTTTGAAAGGGGCTTGGGTATAGGTTGTTGAGAATTCAAGCTAGCTATGTGCCCCAATATCAGATAGAGATATACTTGAAGAGTTTTTATGTTGGTTTACCTTCTTCTTTCAAGCAAGTTTTGGATTCTATTTTTGAAAACGATTTTCTTGAAGGGGATGCCATTGATACTTATGAAAAGATGAAAATTATATTTGGGCACCCCAAAGGATAAAATGTTGAATCAACTACCCTTATGTATTTTTATCAGATGAAATAACTAAAGAGATGAAGGCTAGTTTAGATACAAGTTTTCGCAATGTGCTTAATCTTTCCTCCGCTATCAACGGCCATGTGCTTTCACAAAATAGAATATTAAATGCCATTGATAGGAAATTTTCCCTTTGCTTTCAAGCAAACAAAGATGACAAAACTTAGATCTTACGTGTTATGCCTAGATAGGGGCGTAAAACGATAGCGCTTGTTGGGAGGCAACTCAATGAATAAAATTTATTTTTGCTTTTTGCTTTCTGTTCTTGAGTGTTAGCACAGTTATTATACTGTTATGGTTGTGTTTTTTGTATTTTAGTTAGTGTTTGTGCCAAGCAATGCCTTTGGGGAGACTTGGGTGAAAGTTTATTTGATCTTGCTGAAAAGCAGAAACTTTTGCACTCACGAGATTCGTTGTCATTTTTTACAGAAGAGTGATTCGAAGTTGACTCTTTTTGCAGAGGATTAATAGACAAATTCCTCACGTCTACCAATTTATTTCATAATTTTTGGAGTTACATAAGTATTCGAAATTTTCAGATTGCTACAGACTGTTCTGTTTTTGACAGATTCTATTTTCTTTGTGTTGTGTGCTTGTTTTGATGATTCTATGGTTTTCTTTGATGAGTTTTTGCCATAGAAAAGTTGGAATACAGTAGATATAATGCAAAAACAAAATAAGAATAGGTTTTCTACAGTACTTATAGTAGTGGTTTGCTTTCTTATACTAACGGATCTCACGAAGGTTTTGTTTGAGTTTTGTGTGATTGAAGTTTTCAAGTTTTGGGTTATCTTACGATGGATGAAGGAATAAGGATAAGCAAAAGGCTAAGCTTGGGAATTCCCGAGTCACCCCAAGATAATATTCAAAGAAGTAGCAAGCAACTAAGCTTGGGGATGCCCCCGAGTGGCATCGCCGCTTTCTTCTGACAACCATCGGTATTTTACTTGAAACTATATTTTTATTTGTCACATGATATGAGTTTTGCTTGGAGCGTCTTGTATGATATGAGACTTTGCTTGTTTTGCTTTGTGTTTTAAGTGTTGAATCCTTGCTGGACACACCTTTTTAAGAGAGCCAAAAATTATGCTATGCTTGCTCCTATGCTTCACTTAAATTTTTAGAGCCATGGACTTGCTCTAGTACTTCACTTATATCTTTTTGAGCATGGTGTGCTTTGTTAATTTTGAAGAAATGATTCACTTAGATTTATTTGGGAGTTAGTAAATTTTAAATAATTTCTCTCTTGCTTCACTTAGATTATTTTGAGAGAGAAAAAATATGCTCATGATCTTCACTTATATTTGTTTGAGCTTATCAAAAAGCAACATATGAAAATAGTCCCAAAGGGATAGATATCCAAGGAGGATATAATAAAAACTTTCATGAAGATCATTGGACAAAATAAACTTGATTCTTAGTAATGGTTTTGAGATATGACGATATGATATGTGAGTCATGTTGATGAGTAATTGTGCTTTAGTAAGAATATTGATGTTAAGGTTTTTTTGAATATGCAACGATTGTGTATCATTCCATTGATAGGTAGAAGAGTACAGGAGTGTTACAGGGGGGGTAGCCGCTCACTATGTACGCAAAGAGGCACAGAGAGAGGCAACACGAGCAGTACATGGGATGCTCAGCTCGAAGGAGCTCAAGGAGGCATTAGATTAGCTATGTCTTTGGCGCCGACACAGGCCCAAGTCCTGGCATCATCCTTGATAGCTTGAAGAAGAAGCGTTGTGGAGGGGTGAGCATTATCGAAGATGCAAGCATTGCGGTGGCGCCATAGAGACCATGCGGCAAGAAGCACCAGGGAGGAGAGCCCCTTGCGCATGGCGGCAGGCACAGCCGTTACCGAGGACGAGCACCAGTCCAGGAAGGAAACCTCCGGGTCCTGGGGGACGTGGGTCGGGGCACGGCACCAAGCAAAGATCTCATGCCAAATGATCCTGGAGAAAGAGCAGTGGAGGAACAGGTGGTCGATCGTCTCAAGCTCCTGAGCACATAAAGTGTAGAGATCATCGTGCGGGAGCCCATGGCGAGCAAGCCTAGCAGCAGTCCAGCAGTGATCCATACCAGCCAGCCAGGCAAAGAACCGGATGCGGAGAGGGGCCCATGTACGCCAAGTGAGCTTCCAGTGTTGGGCAATGGTGGAGCCGAAGAACAAAGCCTGATAGCAGGACTTGGCGGAGTAGGAGCTGCTGCTCGTCCAACGCCAACGAAGCTCATCGGGGTCAGAGGAAAGGGGGAAATGTTGAAGGCATCGCCAGAGTTCCACGTAATGCACCAGGGCTGCAGGCCCCAAGGCGCCACGGATGTCGGAGATCCAGGCCCTGCGCAACGGAGCGCGTCGGCCGGAAACTCTTGGGGACCAGGGAGAGCACAGCCGGAGCGAGATCGGCGACGGACTGCCCATCGATCCACCTGTCCGTCCAGAAGAGGAAGGAGTTGCCATCCCCCACGGTCCATGTTGTGGAAGCATTGAAGATAGCCTGAACATCAGTGTCACCCGGGATGTGGAGATGTCTCCACGGCCTGGTGGCATTAGTGGCCTTAAGCCAAAGCCAGCGAGCGCGGAGAGCAATGCCCGTGAGCTAGAGGTCCCGAATGCCCAGGCCCCCATACTCCAGGGGACAGCACACCTTGCGCCAGCTAACCAGATTGCGACCGCCCGAGGAGTCATTGCCGCTGTGCCAAAGGAACTCACGCATGATGCGGTTGATCTTCTTCAGGATGGAAGGCCGCAAAGCCATGGCCATGAGTAGATGGGTGGGCATGGCGGCAAGCACGTGCCGAACGAAGGCCAGTCTCTCACCGCGGAAGAGAAGAGAAGCGCGCCAAGTAGGAAGCTTGCGGGCCATGCGCTCCACCAAGGGCATGAGAGCAGCCGCAGAGACCTTCCAGACCGAGAGGCGAATGCCCAAGTAGGTGATCGGGAAGTGCGTGATTGGGCAGGAGAGCGTGCCCGCGACCTGCGCTAGCTGCGCATCCGAGCATTGGATAGGCGAGGCAGAGCACTTCCGGAAGTTTGTGTGGAGTCCCGAGGTAGCACCAAAAATGCAAAGCAGCTCATGGACGATGATGAGCTCGTGCGAGTCAGGGTGATAGAAGATGACCACATTGTCAGCATACAAGGAGATGCTCGAGGCCATCCTGTGCTCGATGAGGAGGCACAACACGCCGGAGCTAGTGGCAAATTGAAGGAGGGAGTTGAGGACATCGATGACCAGCACAAAAAGCATCGGGGAGACAGGGTCGCCTTGGCGCAAGCCCTTCTCATGATGAATTGGCGGGCCCGGGCTGCCGTTGATCAGAACAAGGGTCTTGGCGGTGGAGAGGAGGATGGAGATCCATTCCCGCCATCGAGGACCAAAGCCAAGGTGGCATAGGACTTGGAGGAGAAACGGCCAGGAGACCGAGTCGAAGGCACCAATGTTGTTCTTGAGGAGCACACGCGGGGCGCGCATGTTGTGGAGCTGATGGGCGGTCTCCTGAACAAGAATGAAGTTGTCGTGGATGTTGCGGCCCTTGATGAAGGCGCTCTAGTTGGGAGAAACCATGGCATTGAGACGAGGAGCGAGTCGGAGTGATAAGACCTTGGCGAAGAGCTTGGCTAGGAGGTGAATGAGACTAATCGGCCGATAGTCCGAAAGCGAGGCAGCGTCAGGCTTCTTGGGGAGAAGGGTGATGAAGGCTTCGTTGAGCTTCTGGAAGCCCATGCCATTGATGTTAAGGTTAGTGATTCCCTATGCAAGCACGAAAGTCAATAGTTATGCAATGAAATTTATATCCTACTTATGGTGCATTATTCGGTGTTACTTATGCTTAATGCTTGGGTACGAGATTTTTCGCTTTTTGGTTGGTCGCTTCTCAATCTTTTTGCTGGCCTTCATTTTGCACTAAGTATGATCACTACTTGTGCATCCAAAACCCTTTAAACCAGTTTTGCCATATGAGTCCACTATACCTACCTATATGCAGTATTTCCATGCCGTTCTAAGAAAATTTGCATGTGTGTCTCTAATATTCAAAATAAATTTCTCTTTTGTGTGCTCTACTACTCGCGAGGCGGTAAAGGGTGGCCAATATTTTCCATGCTAGATGTGTTATTCTCACGATGAGTGTTTATTCACTTGTCATTGCACGACAGTACGACAAAGGTACTAGGATGCCCAGTCCCGAAATGAATAAATGAATTTACTTTATGTTGTCAAATAATAAATTCCTTGGAAAGTGTTGGTATGGAGGGCACCCGTGGATAGGGCTAGCCATGGAAAGTGAAAGTTATGGTGGAAAAAGGAATAAACTTTATTTTCTATTTGGGAACCGCCTATGATGTACCTAACATGGAAAGTGTTGGGATGCTCCAAATCGTTTTTGTTGGTAGGAAAAGTATGCCTCTCAAAAATAATTTTATCTCTCAATTTAAGCTTTGAGCTCTGGCACCTCTACAAATCCCTACTTCCCTTTGCAAAGGGCCTTTCTTTTACTTATGCAATTTTTTTTTGAAGTTGAGTCTCCATCTTCTCTTATAAAGCACCAACTAAGGGGCACTACGATCGTATTTGAGCATTGGGTGTAGCTAATATTCGAGTGTGTTTCATGAATGGATCAATGATTGAGCATGATGGGCTAGGGATAACTTGCTTTAGTGTTGATATTTTGAAAAACATGGTTGCTTGTGGGTATGCTTGAGTATTAAAGTCTTCATGTCAAAACTAGACTATTGCTTTGAATCATATAAAATTCCATATGTCCATGCTATAAAGAAAAGAATGTGATGAACATGTTAGGCAGCATTCCACATCAAAAATTCTATTTTTATTATTTACCTACTCGAGGACGAGCAGGAATTAAGCTTGGGGATGCTGATACATCTCCAACGTATCTATAATTTTTGATTGTTCCATGCTGTTATATAATCATTCTTGGATGTTTTACAATCATTTTATAGTCATTTTATATCATTTTTGGTACTAACCTACTGACATAGTGCCCAGTGCCAGTTGCTGATTTTTGCATGTTTTTTTACATCGCAAGAAATCAATATCAGATGGAGTCCAAATGCAATGCAACTCCTGGAGGAATTTTTTGGGGCCAGAAGAAAGTCAATGGGCCAAGGAAGCACCTGAGGGGCTGCTCGAGGGGAGCAGCACCCACCAGGGCGCGCCAGGAGGCCCAGGTGCGCCCTGGGGGGTTATGCCCACCTCGAGTGGCCCTCAAACCGCCTCTTTGATCTATAAATACCACAATATTCCAGAAACCCTAGGGGAGTCGACGAAATTTTGATCCAGCCGCCGCAGAGTCCAGAACCACTAGGTCCAATCTAGACACCGTCATGAAGGGGTTCACAACTTCCATTGGTGCGTCTCCTATGATGCATGAGTAGCTCTTTGTAGACCTACAGGTCCGTAGTTAGTAGCTAGATGGCTTCCTCTCTCTCTCTTGATTATCAATACAATGGTCTCTTGGAGATCCATATGATGTAAGTCTTTTGGCTGTGTGTTTGTTGGGATCCGATGAACTTTGAGTTTATGATCAGATCTATGTTTTTATCCATGAAAGTTATTTGAGTCTTCTTTGATCTCTTATATGCATGATTGCTTATAGCCTCGTATTTCTTCTCCGATATTTGGGTTATATTTGGCCAACTTGATCTATTTATCTTGCAATGGGAAGAGGTGCTTTGGAGTGGGTTCGATCTTACGGTGCTTGATCCCAGTGACAGAAGGGGAACCGACACGTATGTATCGTTGCTACTAAGGATAACAAGATGAGATCTATATCTGCCGCAATAGATAAACGGATCTCATCTACATCATGTCATCATTCTTATTGCATTACTCTGTTTTCTCATGAACTTAAAACACTATATGCATGCTGGATAGCGGTCGATGTGTGGAGTAATAGTAGTAGATGCAAGTAGAAGTCGGTCCACTAATCTTGGATGTGATGCCTATATAATGATCATTGCCTGGATATCGTCATGATTATTTGAAGTTCTATCAATTGCCCAACAGTAATTGTTTTCCCACCGTTTGCTATTTTTCTCGAGAGAAGCCACTAGTGAAACCTATGGCCCCCGGGTCTCTTTTCATCATATTTGCCTTTGCGATCTATTTTCCCTTGCATTTATTTTGAGATCTATTAAACAAAAAATACAAAAATACCTTGCTGCAATTTATTTGTTCTGCGATCTATTTATCCTATCTACCACTTTTTACCTCACGTTATTTGCCTACTTGAGGCGCCGTACCTGAAAGGGATTGACAACCCCTTTAACACGTCAGGTTGCGAGTATTTGTTATTTGTGTGCAGGTGTTGTTTATATGGTGTGAGGAGGTTCTCCTACTGGTTCGATAACCGTGGTCTCATCACTAAGGGAAATACCTACCGTCGCTATACTGCATCATCCCTTCCTCTTTGGGGAAATACCGACGTAGTTCTAGCAGACATCAAACCTTGGCCAGGCAAATAACGGGAGGTCTAAGTCAATGACTATTGTCAATGGTGAGCTCCGCAGATGCATTGTTACAGGAGTGTTTCAACGATGCATTTCTCCTGGGGAGGGCCGTGAAATTCTAAGGGAGATTCATGAAGGAGATTGCGGTCATCATGCCGGCTCTAAATCTCTCGTTGCTAAAGCTTTTCGTCATGGGTTTTATTGGCTGACGGCTCATGCTGATGCAGAAGATCTGGTCAGTAAGTGTGATGGTTGTCAAAAAAATTCAAGACGAGCTCATGTGCCGGCTCAAGAATTGAGGATGATTCCAATTGCTTAGCCGCTTGCAATCTGGGGGCTGGATATGGTTGGGCCTTTTAAAAGGTCCAAGGATAAAAAGACTCATCTCCTGGTAGCTGTTGACAAGTTTACAAAGTGGGTTGAAGCTGAGTTGGTCAGTAAATATGATGCAGCCATGACGGTTCAATTCAGCAAAAAGGTGATCTTTCATTTTGGATACCCTCATAGTATCATTACTGATAATGGTACTAATCTGTCTAAGGGTACGATGAAAGAATTCTTCCAACAAAAGCATATCCAGCTTGATGTATCGTCGGTGGCTCACCCCCAGTCTAATGGTCAAGCTGAAAGAGACAATCAAGAAATCTTGCGAGGTATCGAACCCCGGCTTATGGTCCCTTTGCAGAAGACACCGGGTTGTTGGGTGGAAGAGTTGCCCTCGGTGCTTTGGAGTATCAATACCACCCCCAATAGGTCTATGGGTTACACACCTTTCTTCATGGTTTACGGAGTAGAGGCGGTTCTCCCTAGTGACATACATCATGACTCGCCTCGCGTGGCGGCTTATGTTGAAGCTGATAATGAGAAAGCACGTCAGGATGCTATTGACCTATAGGATGAAGAGTGTGACCTTGCGGCGGCTTGTTCAGTGATTTACCAGCAAGACCTGCGTCGTTATCACAGCCGCCGGGTTAAAACCAGGACCTTTCAAGAAGGAGATTTGGTGCTCCGGCTCATCTAGGATCAAACTGACATGCACAAGTTATCCCCACCTTGGGAAGGGCCTTTTGTGGTCAGCAAAAATCCGAACAATGGGTCATACTACCTTATCGATGTTTGAGACCATAAGGACTCATGCACGTCGGAGGAGGAGACCCACCGGCCGTGGAATATTGCTCATCTTCGGCCTACACCTGAGCCACCGGCTCTTGTGATGTACATACTTTTGTCATTGTATATATTATGATTAGTATAATAAAGTCGGCGTCCTTGATGATTCAGGGCCTCTGTCGTTTCATTTCTGAGAATCTGAGTCTTTATTGGTACTTCATAAGGTCACTGGGGGCTTCCTGCTCATTGAGCATAGCTATGATTACCCTTTTGATCTGGCTTGTACGCCTTGATTGCAAAAAACTTGTGAGCTTCCTACTCATTGAGCATAGCTATGACTACCCTACTAGTCCGGCTTGCACACCTGGATCGAAATATTACTTGGGGGCTTCTTGTTAAATGAACAAAAGCTTTGTTGTCCCTTGTAATAGGCTTGGATGCCAGGTGTATTCACCAAAAATCCGGGTTATCCTGCCTTTATATGCTTGCCACTCCGACCAGGTAATCCTGGAATGACTCACCGTACTCCTGACAGTTAATCTTTTAAAGACCCTGAACTTGTCAAAGTTAAAACGGTGATTGGTCATGTGAGGCCTGACTTACAGGTTTGAATTAAGGAGTAACTCAGTGCCTGTGCAACCTTTGAATAGCACTTGATGTTGAGGCTTGGCAGCCTGTGAATGCCTTGGTCTTCTGTTTTCTATTGCCTTTGATTCTTTTTTGGTGATTTCTGTTTGTACCATATTGATATATGGTTGAAATTTGATTCAGGCCATGATGTTTGGATCTTTATTTGATAACATCCGGTGTTTTGTTAACCCGGCCTGGCTTTGGACGTTAAGTCGCCAGTGTATGATGATCATATGTTTGGAGTCCTATACTCTCAAATTTTGGGGGATGTTACCCTTTGCTGTCTAAGGCGTTGTAAGCCGGCGACGTGAATAAATTACACAGACTGTTGCGCTCTGTATTGGGACTGCTGCCCTTATTCCATATGGCCTGGTAAGCCGGCAATACACATAAGTATCACATGTATGATATTTAATTTGTTATAATTATATGAAGTTTTGATAAACTGGCCCTGGTTATGGATGTTACAATCACCAGTGGCTTGTTATATGGGGCTTTTTTGACCCGCCTTGGGGTAAACTGCCAAGGCACTTGTGCTCTGTTTGTATGCAGGATTTATGACAATGTGCTTAGGCAAAATTGATACTGAGTATGAGCATAAACATTGGATCGTCAAAGAAGATCAAAACAGCTCATCAGTGTTATGCAAATCAACATGCGCGATGGCATAACAGATAATTGTTTAAAGCTAGCCTATTACAAGGCAACAGACGGCCCAAAATAATAAGTGTTTTTGCAAAGTATCACAGTTGGAAAATGCTAAGCCGGCCTGCAGCTCACTGGTCTTGGCCTTGGAGAGTTGAGGGTTGAGGGTCATCCAGCACCGGTTCATCCTCCTCCTCTTCACCCATTGGCTGGAAGTCAGAGGTTGCATAGTTGATTCCAGTCAAAGCCTTGAATGCATCCTCGTCATTATTAAGTGTGGATGGTTCAATGTCCGGGGCAAAAGTATGCTTACGAATTGGAGGCGTAAGGTTCTCGGATTCATGGATCGGCGCCTTGACTTTCTTGTTGTCAGCATCATAAACCGCCTGATAGTGGGACAGGTTGGTATCTTCAGTTAACTTACTTGCTAAAGGACGCATGTCCCTTGCTATTGAAGCAAAGTCCTCTGCGCTGAAGGGATACCCGTCCTCTTTCACGCTGGGGTAGCCATTAGCCAAATCTTCTGGGTCAAGATCTGCTTGCCATGCTTTAGTCGGGTTAGTGCGGTGAGTGCACCGGCCCTTGCAGCTGATTTCTTAAGCTCCTCGATCTGTCTTCTCCAGTGTGTCCTTGATGAGGGTTGGCGGTTGTTTCTTATGCACAGCTGTGGAAATAGCTCGTTGTGCGCTAGTATATAATTGCTCTACAAGGGTGTAGGCGGCTTTCAATTTCTTGCGCATATCTGAGCCGAGGTGGGCAATTCTAGAGCCTGTATTATAAAGTAAATCTATAAGCTGGATGAATAATGATTACAATGCATTGGTAGTAACAAATTGAGATGACGTTACTTAACAAAGATGGCAACAGTCATGGCATTTACTTGATGTTTTTAACCAGCGAGCTCTTCAGTGACCGGCTTAAGGGCTGCTTCAGCATCCTTCGCTCTGTTCAACAGAGTTGATTTCTCTGTCTCCCAGCCTGCCTGGTCAGCCTTGAAGTCTTTTTTAAGCTTTTCCATCTCTGCCAAGGCAGTGGTCAATTCTACTTTGGCTTTGGAGGTTTCTGATTGCTGAGACTTGATGTTTTCCTGAAGATCGGCAACTTGGGATTCTTTGCCATTAAGCTCAGTCTGCAGGATATAAACAATAAGCGGAGTTACAATCATCTTATTTAAAAGTCCCAAGCACAATACAAGTATTTTACTTGGCACTTGGGGGCTAATGCGTATTGCTCTTTTTTGAAGACAATTTTATGACGACCCGGTTAAATTATTGGTGGCTATAGCCGGTTCATGGGGGCTATATGCTTGGATTTTATGAACTCATATGGTAATGAGACCCGGCTTATATTGACAGATTAAGCCGACCCTTGAGGGCTACAGGTGCGAAATTGATTCATTAATATTCAAAGTCCCGGCTCATCTTGACAGATTAAGCCGGCCCTTGGGGGCTACATGTGCAAAGTTGAAATATTACTATTGGAAGTCCCGGTTTATCTTGAAAGTATAAGCCGGCCCTTGGGGGCTACTGGATTTTATCTACAAAGCTATTTAAAGTCTACAGCACATTCTATTCTATCATGTCCAGTAAACTTGGCGGCTAATGGAAGTATATTCATATGAAGAGAGCTGTAGTATTTACCTCAAAGTGCTCCTTCATCAAGTTTACCAAGCCGGCTTCAAAGTCACGGCTTGTGTACAGGCAGTTCAAGTACCCAGAGTGGATCTCTTGGGAACTGAAGTGGGCATAGCTCGCTAGATTGGCTGACCACTTGCCTTTGTCAGCAACAGAAATTTCTTCCTTGGTGCTGTGTTTTGAGAAGACAGTAGGGTTGCCTAGCTCCGTATAACCATGCCCACTGATGGTAACATCATCAGCCTTTTCTTCAGCAGGCTTGATAGGGCTTAGCGGCTTAATGGGGCTTGGCGGATTGGTGGTTGTTGGATCAACATTCATCTGGTCCATGTCTACGTCGTGTTCAACCAGTGGCGGTTTATCGACTGTGGCTTCAGGGGCTTGGTGGGAGGTCTCTGCTGACTGCTGCTCTGGCTCAGAGGGGCTTTCAGTGGTTTTCGTCACCTTCATTTTCTTGCTGGGCTTTGCCATGGCCCTGTGAATGAAGCACAAGATGAGGTTAATACAACAATTGAGTATATAATTGAAAGCAAAGGCTTGGCAGTCTTACCCAGGCATAGGCTTGAAGGTCGGGACATGAGTCCCCGTTGAGTCGCCAGAGGAGGAATGAGATGTTCCCTGATAATTTGAATCGGAAGGATTAAGAGGTTGTCGAAAAAGACCGGCCCTGGGATAAGTTAAGTCGGAGTTTGTTGAGACCTCTGGACGACGCTTATAGGGAGCCGGAGTGTTTGGTAAGCCGGAGGAAAGGATCCCGCTTCCGCTGTTCCGGGTTGTGCGGCGAGCTTCATGTTGCTGCTTCTTCAAAATAAAGTTGGGATCCCAATAAGCCAAAGGATGAGACCTTACTTTCCGGCTTGCTTTGCAAGTTTTCTGTTTTGGCACAGATTCTGAGCCGGAGGAAAGAACAATTACCTCTTCGTCACCTGCACGGCTGGTTCCGCTTCCTCCTGATAAAAGTCATTGTCAATGAGATGTACAAAAAATGAGCCAAGAGAGGCAAGTTCTACCTCCGACTCACCATTATCACCATCATCATCCAAGTTTAGTAACTCGGAGGGATCGGTCTTCTTCTTGGCAGGCCTTTTGGTGGCCTTGGTCTTGGTCCGGGTCGGCTTGGTCGGCTTATCCTGTGGCTTCTTCTTCCAAAATGGAGAATCGGCATGTTGAGGTCAGATGATCATAAGTGGACAGTATTAACAAAAACATGATTTAAACTGGAAGCATGGTGTGCAACACTTATAGCTGGCGGCTGGTTGAAGGAGCGGTAAGGCCTAAGTCTGATTTTACTACATTCTGTCAAGCTTTCATTCAACAAAGCCTTGGTTGCTTCAGTGACTTCTGCATCAGATAATTGAATTTCCTAGTGGTGTTTGGGATCTTTCAAGTTGCCGGTGTACTCACACATTAAGCCGGGGCGGCAGCTTAAGGGCGGGATCCTCCAGGAGACCCAGCACTGAACAAGGTCGATACCGGTTAAACCGTTAGCCATGAAGGCTCTGATCTTTGAAAAGGTGAGTGCATACTTGGCCCGTTCCTTCGTGCTGATCCGTTGTGGGAGCGGATGTGTGTTGCTAAGCCGGTGGTCACGATAACCCGGCAGGGGATTCTCACCCGTTGGAGATGTGTCTTGGCAATAAAACCAAGTCTGATTCCAGTCCTTGGGATGACTGGGTGGTTCGGCATATGGAAAGGAGGCTTATTTCCTCTTCTGAATTGAAACCCTGCCTAGTTCCAAACTGGGCCCGTCGGTAAACTCTGTCTGCCGGTTTAAGTAATAAAACTCTCTGAACAGTTCAACAGTGGGCTCTTCTTGAAGATAAGCTTCACAGAAGACTTGGAAGTTGCAAATATTGGAGACAGAATTTGGCCCAATGTCTTGAGGATGAAGTTGGAAAAGGTGCAACACGTCCCGGAAGAATTTTGAACCGGGCGTGGTAAACCCCCGGATCATGTGATCAGTAAAAACAATTATTTCTCCTTCCTTGGGCTCAGGAGGATTTTCGAGGCCTGGGACCCTCCAGTGGATGTCAGTTTTCTTGGCTAAGATGCCAGTCTCAACAAAGTTGTTCAAATCTTCCTCGGTGACCCGGGATTTGGCCCAGTTGCATGCGGTGAATGTCTTAGTCATTGTTGATGATGATCTGAAAAGAAAATTTTGCCAGTTTAAGATTATGTTGTTATTTAAGTCGGTCATTGGTTCAAGGTTAAAGATGATAAGCAAGCAATGTGTTAACCCAGAGGATAGCGTCGAAGCTATGCAAGGCAAACTATTGGCGGCTTAATAGGGGGCTAATGGTACCTGGCGGGTTATGGTTTATAAGTTAAGCCGCACACACAACTATCGATTTTCAGATCTGTGAGTAGAAAAATTGCTAAGTGTTGGACAAACAGCTTTCACAGATCGATGCTATAATTTTGGATCTATGACAGTTCAAATAATGAAGAAATTTCTAAACCTAAGTTGCGGTAGCAAAGCAGTTCATGTGCTCAGATGGGATCTCTCATGAAGAGGAGGCATTCAAATATCAAAAAATGAGTGCTAAAACTGATGCTGCGCAGGATGAGCACTAAGCTCAGATCAAAACGATAGAAGACAGGGATGAACAAAGAGGAACGAAGATGAACTCCGAAGAACTCGAGGAAACCCTAATGGGATCTACGGTGAGGAAAGGAGAGAAGCTTACTAGGGTTGTTGGACAGCGGAGGCGCGCAGAGGAGCTCTGGTGCATTCAGGTTGATGCAGCGGCTGAGGTTGAGGCAGTGGTCGACGGCGGCGGCGGAGCTCGGGCGCTGGAGGTGTCATGAGGAAGAGGATGAAGACGAGGAGGCAAGGGGGGAAAATGAAAAGGACCCCTGGCCCTATTTATAAGGCAATGGATAGATGGCATGTGCGGGAATCGAGGAGGCTGAAAAATGGATATGTGACAGCACAGACGCCTCGATTTTCGGAGGTTCATTAAAAGTGATGACATATTAAGATTTGGGCCTCGTGTGATATTAATATGAGATGACGTCACGGCGGGTTACCACAATTCTAGGAGCTGACATCACGGCGGGTTATAAGATTCCGTAAGGACAAACGAGGAAGGATTTTTTTCTAAGTATTGAAGATTGATATGAACAAGTTTATATCAACCTGGGCCTAATGTTGGGGATATGACTATTGGGTATGACCCGCTGTCGGTGTCAAAACCGGCGGATCTCGGGTAGGGGGTCCCGAACTATGCGTCTAGGCGGATGGTAACAGGAGACGAGGGACACGATGTTTTTACCCAGGTTCGGGCCCTCTTGATGGAGGTAAAACCCTACGTCCTGCTTGATTAATATTGATGATATGGGTAGTACAAGAGTGGATCTACCACGAGATCAAGGAGTCTAAACCCTAGAAGCTAGCCTATGGTATGATTGTTGTAATGTATGTTGTCCTACGGACTAAAGCCCTCCGGTTTATATAGACACCGGAGGAGGCTAGGGTTACACAGAGTCGGTTACAATGGTAGGAGATCTACATATCCGTATCGCCAAGCTTGCCTTCCACGCCAAGGAAAGTCCCATTAGGACACGGGACGGAGTCTTCAATCTTGTATCTTCGTAGTCTTGGAGTCCGGTGGACGATGATAGTCCGGCTGTCCGGACACCCCCTAGTCCAGGACTCCCTCAGTAGCCCCTGAACCAGGCTTCAATGACGATAAGTCCGGCGCGCATAATGTTCAGCATTGCAAGGCGGGTTCCTCCCTTGAATAATCCAGAGAAGATCATGAACACCAGGATAGTGTCCGGCTCTGCAAAATAAACTCCACATTCCACCGTAGAGAGAATAAAATGTACACTTAGTTCGATCTGCTGACGTATTATGCGGCGTGACATCACACCGCTACCAAGCCATTGTTTGAATCATTTTTTTATTATACCACCTCAGCACGTTTAGCGAAGCAGTTTCCTTGGCACGTCTTGTCGAAGCAGAGATCGTGTTCCCCTTATTCCGTGATTCTCATCAATACGTGCGTGGGTAACCCAACCGTTCCCGTCGCCACACCTCCTCTATCGGAGGTGAATCCCAAACGGTCACGGAGACGGCTCTTGGTATTTTTTCCTCTTTATAAGAGGACCAAGGCTTGTCCTTGTTCTTCAATCTTGCATCGAATCTCCTCCTCGCTCCCAGTTCCAACACCCAGAGCCTCAGATTCGAGCGCTTCGGATCCTCAACCATGTCCGGCTCCGACCTCCAGGGCCGGTGGATGCCCTCCTCCGTCACGGAGGAGGACATTTTGAAGTTACGTGAGGCCAAGTACCTGGCCTACGAGGTTTCGCACAGGTTGCCCGCCCAAGGGCAGGCCGTGCCCGCCCCCGACCCCGGTGAGTTCGTTGTCTTCGTATCCCACCTCCGTCGGGGTTTAGGCTTCCCGACGGACCCCTTTGTGAGAGGGCTCATGTTCTACTATGGGCTGGACTTTCACGACTTGGCTCCAGAGTCCATCCTCCACATCTTCGCATTCATTATCGTCTGCGAAGCCTTCCTCCGCGTCACTCCCCACTTCGGCCTGTGGCTGAAGACCTTCAAGGTGGAGCCGAAGATGATCGGGGGGCGTCAAGCGGAGTGCGGCGGGGCGGCCATAAGCAAAAAGGCCGATGCCCCGTGGCCCGAGGGTTCCTTCCAAGAGGAACTCGGACTGTGGCAGCAGGAGTGGTTCTATATCACTGCTCCGAAGGGCAGCAGGCAAAAGTCGCCGCCTTCATTCCGCCCGGGACCTCCACGCCAGCTGATGTCGTGGGTCAACCAAGGGCTCAATTGGGGGCCATCCGAAGACGTGCCCTTACTGCAGGGCCGAATTCGAGACCTCCAAGCGAGGGAGATCGACCTGATCGTGGTGATGCAGGTTATGCTAATCAGGCATCTTCTGCCCTACAAACGCCGTCCTCTCCGTCTATGGGAGTTCAACCCGGAGGGACCTCGGATTCTCCAACACTTTATGGGTGCGACACCCGTGGAGATGTACAAGTTGTTCTTCGGACCGCAGGTGGTGTGTCTAGAATTAGCCGAGGACGCAGGCCTAAGCCGCAATCGCCCGGATCTCAGGTAAATAGCTCAGAGTCCGGACATTCTGATTATACGCCTTTCTAGAGTTCGCCTCCTGACCCATCATTCTTCACAGGAATGGGTGGCGCGATCAAGGCTGATAAGGTGTCCGGCCCCCCTCCCAGAGACCGCACTGGAGCCCGTGCTGGTCAGAGTGTTGGAGGTCGCACCCACATAAGGGGGCGAAGGGGAAAATAGAGGAGCTAATATTTTGCCCAAAGGGGCGTCTGAGGGGGGAGTCAAGAACCCCTCCCTCCAGGGGGAGAAGAGGACCGCCTCCGAAGATCCAGAGGCCAAAGCCCCTAAGCGTGGGAAGAGATCTTCACCGGGGGGTCCGGCGCCCGGAGAGAATCCGGACACACAATCATCGCCAAAGGGTCAGCCCTCCAGCGAGCCGTGAGTATGAAAAAGGGAATTAATTAGTAAGGAAATACCTTCATTTGTGCTTCTGTGGGTAACTGAAATATTTACATTGCAGTTCGGATCTGCAGCCTTCTCAGATGAGTTCATCTTCGGGAGACCTTCTTCCGGAGATGATGGAGAGTGAAACGCCTCCGTCTGCAGCGCCGCCAGATAAGGTGGGCGAGCCTGAAGTATCGTCACGGAGGGTATCCCCGAGTCCGGAGGGGCCAGAGAGTTCGGCACCCACTAGTATCCGGCCGGGAGAACTGAAGATCACCGTGCGTTGATGCGTATGGTGATTGGAAGGATTTCGTCCGCCGAGAGCGGATTGCGCAATGCCGCCATGAGTTTGCTAGCGGGATTTGAGGTATGCGAGAATGACGCACCCTTTTGTCTTTTAACAGTTTTGCACATAAAAATGCGCCCTGTATAGATAGTAGCCCCTGGGACTCGGTAGGTCGTCGGAAACGACAGCGTGCCGAGGATCAAAAGCGCAAGTAATGAATGCCGCCGTTCCTATGCAGGTGGCGGATAGTCCGAGGGCTAGCCGGACTAGTGAGTTTGCCGAGTTAAGTCGGCAACTTGACGTGGCGGATGCGGACATCGCACTTGTCAACCGGCGACTTGACGAGTCGCAAGGTAAATGAGTTCTCCGCAGTCGCTTTATTTAAGGGGGTCGAAGCCCTCCTCTGATAAATTATATGCTGTTGTACAGACGGTGCTGCTGTTGTGGAGAGCCTTCGGGCCAAACTTGCTCGAGCTAAGGAGCAAGCCCGAAGGAGTGACGCGGCTGCCTCGAGGGCGGCCGAGGAGTTGAAAGCCGAAAGGGCTGCGCACTGCTGAAGCAGGGCAGAGGTGGCCGAATTGGCCATGAAAGTAAAGGATGCTGCCGACCGCAATGAGGCTCTTGAAAAGGAGCGCTTATCGGAGCGAGAAGACCTGAAGAAGGCCATCGCCGAAGCCAAGGATGCCCGCTCTGCAATGCGGGCTATGAAGGAGGAACTGCGCCAGGCCGGAGATATCGTGGCTGGCAAGCCTTTTCTGCTGCGTCGCCGGTTTATGGATGGAAAGTATGCTCAATTTGAGCGGCTGTGGAGTCCGGAGGATCCGTATATGGACTTAGCTGCAAGTGCGGCTGATGCCGTTGAGCACTTCCGGAGCCAGGAGGATCACAAGACGGAAGAGCTATACTGGTCTCAATTCCATAGTCCGGACCGCTCACTTTCGTTGACAGACCGGTTGGCCGAATGGGCCGAGCTAAATAGATTGTCCGGACTTGCCATGACTGACATCGTGGCCCATGTCTGGCCAGAGAGGCCCAAGGCGACGAGCTACTTCGGCTTACTGCAGCAATTCCTTGGAGCGGTGCCGCACATAAAGGAGATGAAGCGGTCGGCCTGCATTGAGGGCGTGCGGATGGCTCTTGCCCGTGTGAAGGCGCATTGTCCGGAGATGGATGCCACCGCTGTTGCCGCCCAGGGGTCGAATGAAAGCCGGCTCCCCGCCGAGCACTATTTCGGGGAAGTTATGCATGGCGCTCGTGTAATAGAGTCGCAGTGCTCGAAAAATTTCACGTTCAAATGAACGTATTAGCTTGTAAAATGATGATTATGCTATAACTGCTTTTTATACTTGTGCGTCCCAAGTAGTAAAACTTCTCCTGTGCGGCCGTTTACGTATACATTTGTATAACTTGAAAGATTGCAGTCTTCGGCTTCAGCCCCCACGCACAGGGTGCGGGGGTGTTCGCAAAAATAGCGCTTTTTCACACTTAATCCGACGTCTCGGTCCTGTTTAAGGAGGTGGTAGCGTAGCGAACGAGGCAATCCGGACTATAATGCTTTATCACTTTCACTTAGCCAGTGGAGCTCGAGGGTGGGGCTACGATATAGCCCCTGGTGGCACCGCACATCTCCGAATTTGGGGTGTGTATGTGCCTGACCGGGAAACGGTCCTTCGTCAAAGCGGGGAATTCTAAACATTCCGGTAGTCGATCGAGTGGTTGACCAGTCTCTCGATGTATCATGACAGTCAGTTTTCGGCTTTCTCTACTGAGGTGCTCGCCCAGCCGAACTGGGGCACAATCGCAGTAGTTCTCCTGGTGCCGCGTTAGCCGATGATACGGAACGTAAGGCAGCAAAACACAGGAGCCGGGCAAACCCAACATTTGACCAAAGACATGATTCGGAGCTGATGCATATAATGCCTAACTCGAGACGCCGAACACTCCCTAAGGTGTTCGGTCTTTTATAATAATGGGCAGAACGATGCCCTAAGCCCCTAGTGTCTAGGTACGGGCATGGTCTTCTGACGTGGCCGATGCCAAAACGCCAAGCTCCGCTTTGGCTATAGGAAGAAACCAAGGGAGAATAACAACAAGAGACAGTAAAAAAGGTTTACGCAGGGTCTTAATCTGAAAAGAATCCTCACAACGGGTCCCTACTGCACGTCTGCACCTGTGTCTCCGTTGTGCCGTTATCCTGGACGGGTATGCACGTTGTTCATCTGTAAAAAGAGAGGAACGTTTAGTTTGAAAACAATTCGTGCGAAAAATATGTGTAAAAGAAGAAATATAAATAATTAAAGCGGGGTTTGTATGAACCCGCGGTTGTTTGTGCGCGCAGCCCCCTGTGAAGAGGTATGCAGCTAGGGAGCCCCTAGCCTGCTGAGGCCGGATTCGTCTATCAGAGTCCGTGGTCTTTAAGTGACCCTCGCACTAAAATGACGCCACGCGGACCGGGCATCTTGAGTGTAAGAGACGCGTAATGCGGTATGGCGTCGAAGCTGACAAAAGCCTTTCGACCCAAGAGTGCTTGATATTCACTTTCAAATGGGACGATGTGAAAAAATAATTTTTCGCGTCGAAAATTGTTCGACGGTCCGAACACGACTTCTAGTAATATGGAGCCTGTGCACTTGGCGTAAGGGCCTGGCGTCACTCCTTTGAAGGAAGTGCGGCTGTGTCGGATTTTGGTGGGGTCTATCCCCATCCTTCGGATTGTGTTTGAATACAGCAGGTTTAAGTCGCTGCCTCCGTCCATTAGGACGTTAGTAAATTGTAATTCGTCTATTATGGGATTCAATATCGGGGGAGTCCGTCCCGCGTTTCGAACGCTTCTGGAATAGTCCAGGTGGTCGAAAGTGATTGGCTTTGATATCCAATCTCTATGGTTTGCTGGGTTGGACCGCGCGAAGCTCTTTTTAGAAAGTGGCGCACTGTTTTTCCGTATTATCACATGAAGTGAGTTTACTGTTTTGACCCCTTGTGGGAAAGTCTTTTGTTTTCCGGTGCTCTGCTGGTGGGGTTTATCTTCTTCGCTTGACGCATTGAGCCCCTTGTGTTCGGCATTTAGTCGGCCGGACTGTTTAAAAACCCAACAATCCCTGTGGGTGTGATTTGCAGGCCTTCCGGGGGTACTGTGGATTTGACATATCCGACCCAAAATCTTGTTTAAGTTGGACAATTCGTCACTGTCATCCTTAAGTGGCTGTGTTTTGTTGTTGGGCCGCGAGCTTTTGAATCCGGCGTTGACTGCCGTGCTCTTTGGGCTTTTCTCTTTATTCCGGCGCTGCTCTTTTCTGCGCTGTGATTTTCCGTTTCCATCTCTTATCTCGGATGTACTTGGGTCGCTGGTGCTGCATCTTGCTAGCCAGCTATCTTCTCCCGCACAGAAGCGGGTCATGAGGCTTGTTAGTGCGGACATTGTCCTCGGTTTCTCTTGACCGAGGTGCCTGGCAAGCCATTCGTCTCGGACATTATGCTTGAAAGTTGCTAAGGCTTCGGCGTCCGAACAGTCGACTATTTGGTTCTTTTTGGTAAGAAACCTGTTCCAGAATTTCCGCGCTGACTCTCTGGGCTGTTGAGTTATATGACTTAGATCATCTGCATCCGGAGGGCGGACGTAAGTCCCTTGAAAATTTGCTCTAAACGCATCCTCGAGCTCTTCCCAACTTCCAACAGTGTTTTCTGGGAGGCTTTTAAGCCAATGACGGGCTGGCCCTTTGAGCTTGAGGGATAGGTATTTTATGGCGTGGAGATCGTCTCCTCTGGCCATGTGTATATGCAGTATATAATCTTCTATCCAGACTCCAGGGTCTGTTGTTCCATCATAGGCCTCTATGTTTATGGGTTTAAATCCTGCTGGGAATTCATGGTCCAGCACCTCATCGGTGAAACATAGTGGGTGTGCGGCGCCCCTGTATTTGTGTGTGCCGCTATCATCGGACACTTGACGTGTTGCCTTGCTTTTTGGGGCCTTCTCCTTTGGCCCGTAGATGGACCTGGCTGGGCCATCTATCCTTCCAAGTTCGTTGGTTGGTTTATGTGTGGCGCCGCTGTCAGAATTTGGCCTATCATCTGGCCGTCTATCCAACCAGGCAGCCCCTTTATTTTTGGATGGTGGAGGCTCTATGGCCTCCTCATCGAATTCTGGTAGCAGCTTGCGCTTCGGGTAGCTCTTTGATTGGTGGCCATTGCCGTACTTATCTGCGGTTTTGAGCACTTTGCTCCATCTCATTCTGAGTGTGTCTTCCGCTGTTTTGAGCCTCCGTTTTTCCTTCTTCAGGCTTCTTGCAGTACTGACGAGTCTTTTCCGAAGGTTCTTGCTCTCCGGCGGCATGTCCGGCATGAGGTCGTCCGGACTATTGTTTTCACCGGGCCTGGACTGATTATCTGACTCGTCATGTTCGGACGGTTGCTTATCTGCATGTTCGTCGTCCGCTTGTGAGCCCTGCCGTATTGCGGGCTCCTTGGGAGCGTTGTTGTCGTCGAGGCGGGACTTAGGGCGGCGTCTGCGCCGCCGTTTTGGTCATTTATCGGTGGGGTCATCTTCTGCCGCGGCCCATTGGTCCTCGTTATCGCTCTCCTTTGGGGTGTCCACCATATATATGTCATGTGACGAGGTGGTCCTCCCGTGCTTTATAGGCTCTGTTTCTTGTTCGTCTCCGGCATCGTCGTCCATTCCGTCGATGTCTTCGGAATCATAGTCTAGCATGTCGGTTAGATCGTCGATAGTGGCTACAAAGTGGGCGGTGGGTGGGCTCTGAATTTCTTTGTCGTCCATACCCCAGCCATCCTGGCCATAATCCGACCAGGACTCTCCTGATAACGAGAGATGCTTTAGTGAATTCAGGATATCGCCAAAAGGCGAGTATTGGAAGATGTCCGCGGCGGTGAATTCCATAACCGGCGCCCAATCCGGATCGATTGGTAGGGGCGCGGGAGGTTCGGAGTCCGGCAAGGAGTCCGGCGCCTCGGAATCACGAGTTTCGCAGGGGACAAGATTAGTGTTCGGCTCCATCGCCGTGGATGTTGAAGCCCCCAGGGCGGCGTCTATCCACCGGTCCTCGATCTGGGCGATCGGCTCCGGGCTAATGGCCGAAGCGGATCCGTGTGCGGCCACCAAGGCACTGTTCGGTGGCAGAGCTAGATCATGCCCGTCGTCACAGTGCGGCGCGCTTGGCTGTGGCTCGAGTCCGTCGAAGATCAAGTCTCCGCGGACATCGGCCGTGAAGTTTAAGCTTCCGAATCTGACCTGACGGCCAGGGGCGTAGCTTTCGATCTGCTCCAGATGGCCAAGTGAATTAGCCCGCAGTGCGAAGCCGCCGAATACGAAGATCTGTCCGGGGAGAAAAGTCTCACCCTGGACACCATTGTTGGTTGAAGATGCCATCAAGCCTATCGATGACGACACAGAGGAACTCTGAATGAAAGCACCAATGTCGGTGTCAAAACCGGCGGATCTCGGGTAGGGGGTCCCGAACTGTGCGTCTAGGCGGATGGTAACAGGAGACGAGGGACACGATGTTTTTACCCAGGTTCGGGCCCTCTTGATGGAGGTAAAACCCTACGTCCTGCTTGATTAATATTGATGATATGGGTAGTACAAGAGTGGATCTACCACGAGATCAAGGAGGCTAAACCCTAGAAGCTAGCCTATGGTATGATTGTTGTAATGTATGTTGTCCTACGGACTAAAGCCCTCCGGTTTATATAGACACCGGAGGAGGCTAGGGTTACACAGAGTCGGTTACAATGGTAGGAGATCTACATATCCGTATCGCCAAGCTTGCCTTCCACGCCAAGGAAAGTCCCATCCGGACACGGGACGGAGTCTTCAATCTTGTATCTTCGTAGTCTTGGAGTCCGGCGGACGATGATAGTCCGGCTGTCCGGACACCCCCTAGTCCAGGACTCCCTCACCCGCCCAGGAGGAGTCGGGTCATACCATTGGCGGGTCATAATGAGAAGGCCTAAGAAGATGTTGAAGATGGCGGTTCATGAAGCAAGCTTACTGAAGGCCCAAGACCCGGAGAATACTTGAGGCCCACGGGCATAAACCGCCATATGTTTAACTTGTATGTTATTCACCGAGCCAGACACGTTGTGTATGAGCCGGCCGGGACTCTGTAAGCCGCCGGGCATCAGCCTGTGTATATAAAAGGGGTGACCCGGCGGCGGTTTAGGTGCAGGAAATAAGAAGTCGAGAACTAGGTCAAGCGTATTCGCTCCCTGGTAATCGAAACCCAAGCAATACAACCTAAAGTAGGAGTAGGTCTTTACCTCGTTGCGAGGGGCCGAACTTGGGTAAACTCTTTGTGTCCCTTGTCCCGTTTTAACCCCTTCAAGCTAACTACGTTGTGATGGCTCCACACATAAGTCCTTATGCTAGGGCATCTGACGTGACAATTCCACGACACCAGCGATGTGCAAACGTCGTGTACATCGCCTCGCGTCCGAACAACCCGACGTGGGTGCGAGGATGCAGACAGGCGGGTCTGGATGCCTCGTCACGCGTGGCCGCCATGCAAAACCACCGCATGACGATGGCCCCTCCCCCGCCGACCCGGCCATGCCAACGACCGAACAACCCGACGCGGGGTGAGGACGCTGACAAGCGAACCCGAATGGTTCGTCGCGCGCGTGCACAACGCAGAACCATTGCATGACGATGGTCCCGCGCTTGCCCGCGGTCCACCTGCCATGGACCGCCAGACGGGTCGTTTAAGTGCACGCCGTTTGGGCAGACCGGAGAGCCCCCAAGAGGCCCCCGATGCACGCCACCTAAAAACAAACGACGCAGAGGGGCCTCTCGCCTTCGAAGCTCCCCAGAAGGCGGGTATTCCAGGATCCTTTATAGGAGTAATAGTGGGACAAAACACTGAACAGAACTTTACACACATACGATCGTAGGAAAAACATAACACTATTTGCAAAAAAAAACATAACACTTTTACCCACTTACATAAATGAAAACACTAAAAATCTAAGGGCATGGTAATTTATATTGACACGATGATGTCAAATTTAGTGTGCAAACATGACAATTTTCTGACAATAAATGAAGGACCCTAATAAGTGTCACACATGTGGTACAAACACAGTACAACTCCGATTTTTTTTTGTGGCAAGTTTAGTACCGCGAGGATGGCAATTTATTTTCGGATAGTAAGTTTCAATTTTTTGGGGGTTTACTTTTTTTATGACAACTTTAGTTGTAAAAAACTTCAGGGCCGGAGTGGTTCGTACCAAACGTGTGACATTTATCATTTGGGAAAATAAACTGAGGCGAATTTGCCACACTCGTCAACTTAACTTGCCATTCTCTAACAATATAATTTGCCATGAAAAATGTTTGATTTGCTATGGTACAAAATCTCACGTCACATTTATAGTGGAGACCCCGGCCTTGCAGCACAAACGTCAAAGGAAGCTGGAGTGCTGGACATCTCCTCAAACGAAAAAAAGGAAGCTGGACACTACTAGTCCGGATCAGATTTATTATCCAACATTCAACAAACGACTGTTTCTGCGGATAACGAGAGCCGAGAGAGGCCAGGTGTCTGAAGTGGGCCCTACCGTTGGCGTTTGATCCGTGCCATATCGCCATGCATGCGCCCGCTCGAGCGCAAAAGCCGAGGCCGCGCACCACCAGCCCCCACGGAGACCCGCTCTCTCGATCAGCTCCATCGGCGCCATTATCTTAACTGCCATCACGCGATTACGGATATATAGCCGGCGGCCGGCCACCGCTGCCGCACGTACGTACGTCGCGTACACTGCCATCCACCACCACTGTGCTTCCCCTTGCGCGCGACGACCGTTCGTCCGTCCGCTCGGCCATGGCGCCCCCACCGCTCCACCTCCCGCCCTACTTAGCCCCCACCTGGCCCTCCGGGCGCCCCCGTCCCGCGCCATCATTGAGACCACCGTCACCGCTCCACCCCTTCTCCGACCTCCTCACCGAGGCGCTCGGGGCCGAGAGCTTAGACCCCGACGAAGTCGCCATGGACGGCGTCCCCGCGGTCGAAGGCCGGACCCAGCCTTGCAAGAGGCAGTCGCACCACCTCGACGGCGCCGACGACGAAGCCGACCAAGGGTTCGTGATGCCGAGGCGGACGAGGAGCGGGAGGGCGTTCCCGCCGCCGATATCGGTGATCGGCAAGGGCGGGCGGCCGTGGCTGATCCTCCGGGCGCACCGAGAGGACGGCCGGCTCGTGCTGCGGGAGATGCGGCTGCCGTCGCAGGAGCTGCTCCAGCCATGCAAGGAGGACGGGAGGTTCAAGCTGTTCATGCACCCTGAGACCGGTGGCCGATGCGTCGCCGGCGTGGGATCACGCGCCGCAACGGCCGTGGCGCAGGACTAGGAAAGCAAGCGCACTTTGAGGAGCCGATCGACCAGATTGATCTGTACATTAGTGCCTCGGTGACATCATTCGAGTTCTTCCTCTCCTTCCGTTAACGTTGGTCGTCATAAATCTTGCCTTTCCCGTACTGGAACAATCGCAGCAAATCATCATCTCTCACGCGTTCAATCTGATCTGTTTCGTTCCATGAGAAGTTGAGAACTGAGATACTGCATAGAGACAGTTCAATAACTGAAACACAACAAACACCAATCACATAAACAAACCATACAAAAGTACCATTTTCAGTATTACACTCAAGATCATAATGTAACTCAACTACTCCCTCCGTCCCATAATATAAGAGTGTTTTTGACACTACATTATTATGGGATGGAGGGAGTAGTTTTTATCCCAAAAGATTATAATTTTAGCTCTTACAGTCAAGGTTCACTTGTAAATGGAAGCTACTCCCATACACCTTAAATATTTACTCAAGGTCAACTCAACAAAAAAATACTTAAGGTAGAAAAACATAATTGATGGGCATTTTTTTTCGCAAATACACATATAGCGTATCATTTCATTGATAGAGAGTGAAAAGAGTACAAGGGGTGGATATCCATACTACGTGCGCACTAGAGCGTAGTAGCAGATACCCTAGAGTAGGAGGGAAGGGTTGCTCAGCCCAAAGGATTTAGTCACTAAGTTACAGGGATGATGCAATCGATGTTGCGGGTGCCTGCCTTTCCCCAACGCTATTCCTCCTCCTTGATTGAGTTGATCATGGCCATGACAGATGGTTGAGCGTTGTCGAAGATGCATGCATTTTGATGCTTTCAGATGGTTCAGGCGGTGAGGATGACAATCGAGTCCAGGCCCTTACGCATGCAAGATGGGGGTAGCTTCCATGCCAGACGACCACCACTCGAAGAAGGTGATCGTGCCAACGGGCATAACTGATGGGCATTATCTATGTGAAGAGGACCTAAACTACTTTGACCTTATTTGTGGAACAAGTCGTGTAGGGTGTATCCAAAGTGTTTGTAAAAGTGGCCTTCATATACTTCACTTTAGTATTAATAACAAAAATATTTTTATGGGAAAGGGTGCAGATAGGCGACACACATATTTATAGGTAGCTATCATACAACTTTGAATAAATAAAATAACCTTATTATATTCCCAAAAGTTTCACAAAATCATCTAAAAAATTCAGGTATCACTTTCATTAACAACGCCAGGTAGCTGGGCCCCAAAGGCTTGCTTGTAATACCTTATTGTTTTTTTTCCGACCAACAAAGTTTGGCCAATCCCGGCTTCCTCGAAGAGTGTGTAAGGCTTGTTTTCCGGTCTGGCCAGATCTAGGGTGTTCTCTAGGCCCTCTCTGGCATTTTTTTTCTTTTCTATGGGGCTTTGCTTTGCAGATCGGTCGCGGGCGTGTTCTGGTCTACATCGATGGCCTCTCAACTGCTACTTCTCCAAGCTCCTAGATCTCAACAAGTTTATCAGCTGAGATGGAGGTCCAGTCAGCATCGAACTTTTGCTCACAACACCTCGACGTTGTATGTCGGAGGAAGAAGACTTCGGCACCACAATGACTTGTTTTGTAGTTTTTAATTTTTGTAGTAGTGTTTTTGCAAGGGTATGTGCTACTTGGTATATGACCTTTGATATTTTTGCAAAAGAAAAGAATTTAAATTTCGTCCTTGTAATTTATTAAATAAAATCGGGCAATACCTGATAGAGATGAATAAATGGTCATAGAGAAAATTAGCCCATGTCACAAGTTAGAAAAAGGAGACCCGCAAATTTATTGAATATAATACTCTATAGTAAAGAATTTTTTAGTTACCTAAAAAATATGAATTTGTTTAGTCATACTTCTTTTGTAACGGAGGTTTAATCCAGCGATTGAAATGTATGAGTCCAGTCGTGACATCAAAATACTCTTCGTCCTATGCCCAATATGAACTTTTCAATTCTAGGCTCAATCTTGAACTGGGCATAGCTCACATGATTAGATTTATTATGATGAAATTTGTTCATCCAGGTTCAAGTCTTAGATTTAACACACGTGGTCGCATTTTTTATGATGTATTACAGGTTTTTCGGCCCTATTTTTTAAGCGGTATAGCGTGAGCGTCAATTACGAGGCGTCTTAGACGACTTTGTCGATCTCAAGATTCTCTCGAAAAAATGCCCATATGGGTAATGTATAAACAGTGGCGGAGCCGGCTCATCCAAAGAGCCGGGGCAAAATACACTACGCTCTAGTTTGTGAGTTGGTTGCCCCTACAAATGATGCTTAGACGTACATTTACTGCTATTATTTAAGCAAGAGTCCACGGCAGAGCCCGGGCAGCCGCCCCGGGTAGCCGGGAGGTGGCTCCGCCACTGTGTATAAATACGTGTGTTCATAGAGATGAGTGTGCGTGCCTGTATGTAAGGGTCTCTTATGACTGTGAACCAACCTGTGGTTGGATGGTTAGAGAGATTGTGGTATCCCTAGCCCATCAGGGTTCAAATCCTGGTGCTCGCATTTATTTCTGGAATTATTTCAGGATATCCGGCGATGCGCATTCAGTGTGAAGAGACGTTCCCGTCGACGACGAGGTACCTATGGTGACTTCGTAAATTTCAAGATGATATGTCGGCTCAGTCTTTCGGAGGTGCTCATAGGGGTAGGATGTCCGTGTGTGCGTTCATAGGGATGAGTGTGTGCGCGTGTATATGAGTGCTTGCGTCTGTACTATGTTCAAAAAAAGGTCTCTTATGACTGTATTTCTTGAATAGAAATAGACTCGATTCATACCAAAAGTGCACTTTACCTACAATGAACTTGTTCTAAGGTTCACGTCACAATCATAAACTGATTTTGATTCAATCTACCCTCATGAAACTCTGAAAACGTTCTCGTTTTTAAAAGAATTTAACACAAATACGACACATATGTTAATATATATATATATACTCTCGCTTCTATGAACGTATGAGCACACTTTATCATTATGAGCATCTTCGAGAGACTGAACCGGCACATTATCTGTGCTTGACAAAATCGGCACAGTCGTGGTGGACCGAAACGTTCTCCTTCTCAATTGACCGATTTGCAAATGTGGAAAACATAATTTTGGGAATTCAGGGTCAGTTCGTCCGGCAGAAGAGAACCTCTTCTTCCCGCACATTTCGCATCGCGTTCCAGGCTTCATAGCGCACAGCGCCGCCGCGGCGAGGTATCGGCATGGACTATGGCCATGGCGATGGCGAATCCTGCACCTCTTCCAACCTTCTCCTCGCAATCCCGAGCATTCACCCCAAGCATCTCACTGCGAAGCAGCAGAGCTATATCGCGCTCCCGAGCCCTAGCTCTAACCGCAACGACCGCGTGCTCAATCCGCCTCCGCGTGCGGGCCGCCAAAGACTGTTCGCCCCCGTCGTATCCGCTCTCTGAGGTTTTCCCCTACGTCGCCGCGGAGTGGCGGACCATCGCGAAGGGGTGGGCGTGCGCCGCCGCTGCCGTGTACTGCCTCTCGCGCACGGTGCCCGCCGCGGGGCGCCTTCCGCGCGCTCTGGCCGCCGGCGTAGGCGGGGGCGTGTCGGCGGAGGTTTCGAGGGGCGTGGTCGCGCTCGCGGCTTTCGCCTCTGCGCGCGCGGCCGCGGCGTACGTGCAGCAGGCGTTGCTCTGGGAGGCGGCGCTGCGGGCGGTGTGGCGCCTCCGGGAGCGCGCCTTCGAGCGTTTGCTTGCGCGTGACCTCGCGTTTTTCGATGGCAGAGAAGGGATCGCCGCAGGAGACATCGCGCACCGGATCACAGATGAGGCGGACGACGTTGCGGACGCTGTGTACTCTGTTCTCAATGTGAGGTTCTTGCACCCTAGTAGATACATGTGTTTGATAAAATGTACGAAAGCTGTTTGGAGAAATGCTCCTTCGGCAATCAGTATGATTGTTGATTATAGAAATCCTCTCCCTTTCTTTGATCGTTCCTCATGGTTGATAGCCTTGGAGTAGTTTACTGCTTTCTATTCTACTGGTGCTGAAAATTATTGCACCGGTAATTGTGCCATGCTAATTTTTATTACTATTTTTCATGCAGACAATTGTGCCGACAAGCTTGCAGTTGATAGCAATGGGTACTCAAATGGTGGCAATAAATCCTCAGCTCTCATTAGTTGCAGCAATGGTAACAAATCTCATAGTTTGGACTGCTCTTTCATGGTCACTCATATGTACTCCCTCCGTTCCTAAATACTTGTCTTTCTAGAGGTTTCAACAAGTGACTACATACGGAGCAAAATGAGTGAATCTACGCTCTAAAATATGTCTACATACATCCGTATGTTGAGTTCATTTGAAATGCCTAGAAAGACAAATATTTAGGAACGGAGGGAGTAGTTATGTGTGCACTGTTTAATTTTCACTCTGCATTACATTGATAGGTAATTCCATGCATGTCCATAGTCATTGCAAAGCTTGGTGAAAGACTTCGTCAAATATCCAAGGAGGCACATCTTAGCCTCGCCATGCTCGCAGCCTATCTCAATGATGTCTGGTTTAGTAGCACTCAATTAGTTCATGTATAATAAACATATAGAGCCATGCACGGATTGTTGTTTACATGAATACCCTTTGTAGGTACTTCCATCGATGCTCACTGTGAAGGTAAACAATGGGGAGCACAAAGAGATGTTACGATTCCATGAATTGGCTTTTCTTGATCTGAAGAATAATTTGGGTAAGAAGAAGATGAAAGCTCTCATACCTCAAGCTGTTCGTACTACATACATTGCAGGCCTGGTTGTGCTTTGTGCTGGTTCAGTAGCAGTTTCTGGAACCACATTTGATCCTGAGGGGTTTCTTTCTTTCCTAACAGCACTTGCTCTTTTTGTTGAGCCTATTCAGGTATCACAATCGCTATTGAGCATTTACATTTGTCAATTCTTACCATAGTGATGTCTCGTCTCTTATTTCCCCTGCATGAATGTTAAATGTATAAAACATTTGGAATTTGTGTTAATATCCTTTCTTGCATAGGATTGATAATGTTCATAGAATTTGGAGTCCAACTAATTAATCATTTGTGCTCTGAAGGAAAAAATTACGTGCACATCTTCTTTTACATTCGATGGGATGCACGCAGTACCCCCACCACCACCAACCTTTTTGCACCTGAAGAGTTATTGTACTGGAATACGCAAAAACAATTGTTATTGTTTTATTTCTGTAGCTGTATAGAAGCAAATATCATTAAGTTTGTGATCAAAAAATATCATTAAGTTTTATGATAAGTATGATAATAAACTTACCCTTGTGCTTACTTGATACTGTTAACATTTTCTTTTGGGAATTTTATTTTTGCATTATTAACTCTTTTTTTTTAGAATTTCTGAGTGTGCTTTGTATCATCATGTCTTATTGCATGCTGTCATGCACCACTTCCTTCCAGCACTCTTGATTTGGTTCTCACGAGAATCTATTCCATGCATAGGATTTTGGCAAGGCATATAATGAATATAAGCAAGGAGAACCAGCGTTAGAACGCATATTTGATCTAACAAGGTTCATCCCTGAGGTAATCACCATCTCCTGTTAAGGACTGTATTTTATTAAATTTATAAGAAGACCATTGAACAAATCATTACTATTTTTTCTAAGGTTTCTTATGTATGTAATATATGTGTAATTTTCAAGAAATGCAACATTCTTAAAGTAATTTTCTTTTTGTTTGGATGATCGCGGGGTCTTAGTTACGTTTTGCTAGCGAAAAGCTGGTTGAAGGTGAAAGAAGTCTATTTGGTTGTGTGAGAAACGAATTCCATAGCATATACCTTTTAGAAAGTATAATTTGGTAGTAAGTTCTTGGATTTGAATTGCTGTTATCAAGGAAATTTTCTATCATAATTCGCAACTCATACATCCATGCTGCTTTTCTGTGCTGTAGGTGAGGGATAAACCCAGTGCACTTCATTTAAATTCTGTTAAGGGAGATATTAAGTTCCATGATGTTACATTTAGATATGTTGCTGGTATGCCACCAATAGTAGATGGTGTGAATCTTCATATCAGAGCAGGAGAAACTATTGCTATTGTCGGACCATCTGGTGGAGGGAAAACCACTCTTGCCAAATTACTCCTCCGACTTTATCATCCACAAAGTGGTATTGAACTGAACATCAGTAGTATATTGCTGCAGAATCTGTAAACAGTCTTACATGTTTCGGCCTTTTAGTTCAAGTTTGCTATCTTGAATTCCCGCTTTCTGGGTTATCTCAACTTCATGATTATCTTGTAAAATGGCTATCGATGAACTTTCCTTGTAGGTTATATAGCTCTGGACAACCATGATATTCAAGACATTCAGCTACAGTGCTTGAGAACACATATTGCGTTTGTTTCACAGGATCCGGTTAGTACCTGTGGTGTATCATTTCCTTTTGTGTCATTGCGGTTTCAAAGCATCTCATTTGGGGTGTTCAAAAGGATATCTTGGTAATCTTTTGTTTGCAACTCCTGATGGAACTCTGTTTTGGTGGTATCTCAGCTTCGAACTCACATAATTTAATATTTTGGCATGTTGGACTGAACACATTTTTTGCAAACATTGTATTCATGCATGTTCATTTCTTCTTATTTCATAGATGTTATTTTCCGGGACAATCGCTCAAAATATTGCATATGGCGACCCTGTGGGAGATACTAATATGAGAAAAGTTGAGAATGCTGCTAAGATAGCCAATGCCGATGAGTTCATTAAGATATTGCCAGAGGGATATGACTCGTATGTAGGACAGAGAGGTTCTAGTTTAAGTGGCGGGCAAAAACAAAGGTAAAATTCTCCCCAGCACAATGTCTGGCAGCTTTTCTGACTGAATTGGCTTCGATGTTTCATTCAAGCCAACACCATGCGTATTTTCAATCCTCAGGTTATCTATCGCAAGGGCAATCTACCAGAACTCTTCCATACTGGTACTGGATGAAGCAACGTCTGCTCTGGATAGCAGGTCTGAGCTGCTACTGAAAGAAGCACTGATGAATTTGATGGCAAGCCACACTGTAAGTGGCGTATGCAGTAGGAATATCGTTCTTCAGAGATTTCTGTGCCTACCTGTTTTCATGATGTTCTCCCCACATTTTCAGGTTGTCATCATTGCTCACCGGCTGGAAATGATCCTGATGGCTGATAGAATTGTTTTACTAGAGGGCGGTAAATTGCGAGAGATCACGAGGTCGGCTTTCTTGTCCCTAGATGGCCGCTTCGGTTCACCACCGGATCTCCTGAGTCGAGAATTAGGAGAGGCTTGAGACTACGAGGGAAAAGTGGTTTGTTGTGCTGCAATGCGGACGTCGAGCCGCGGGCCCGCAGGCATGATCTGATGAGTGATCAGACGATGGAAGCAGCATGTTTCCGTGGACGCTTGTCGGCCAGAAAAGCTCCCTTGTAATAAGCGCATGCACTGCTTTCAGTTGTGCTCTGTGCCTTGATTTGGGCTTCCATATCGCTGAACGTCAGAATCAGGTACCAAACCAAGTGGTGCAGTTAACGATAATGCCACACAGGAGAGAATCAGTAAATTAATGGTATGAAATGATAGACTTGACTTAACGACAAGTATAAAATCATGACTTGATTTCAATATCTTATGCCCAACTCTAGTCCACCAAATTGTTGGGACTGAAAGCCTTTGTTATCGTTATTGTTACTGCTGCTATTGTAATGTTAACTGCGGCAGCACAGTAACCACACAGGCACACAGCTACAAGTATAAAATAATGAATTGCCGAGATAATGCGAATCAGAAAGTTGGCATCTGTTATCTGCTATCAGGAAGTTGCAACACAGGTACACAGCTGTGTTGCTCTCTGCCTATGCCTTGTAACAGTGAGCTGATAATATCAGCATAGTCCTGTGTTTCATGATAAATTGGGCAATATTTACTTTTCTATGCGAAAAAACACATTATATAACAAGTAATAATAACATACAGAGCAAAATCGTCACTTAAGTGTGTCTGCCTGTTTGGGCAATGTACAAAGCACTTGTTCAAGACATGCATATTCAACATGGACTATGAACTCCAGAAATATGCAATCCTGCCATATTCAACATGCAGTGATGGTTTCATATCATATCAATGGAGTGGCCCTAGCAACATGGAGTATCAAAAGTAAGCTAAGCAACACAACAGATCCTATCCATGCCAAGGCCCAGTATGACCAATCATCAATCTTGCATATTGAACAGCTTAAACAACAGCTGAGACAGGCCTCTCTATATTCCAAACTCGGCTACTCTGCTTCTAACCTCCTCAAGGAAGGATCTGAAACCTGTAGAACCATCCATCAGAGTGCCATCCAGAGCCCGATCCTCAATCAGGTATTTCTCAGATGTTGTTGTATCATCACGTGCACCATGAATAAAAGCAAGCCTGGGAGTTAAGGTCCTTTCTTGCTTCAACCTGTCGACCGTTGATCTCAACAGACCTACAAACATAAGTTCAGTGTTAGCATATGCATTGGCTGAAATAACCCGTAACCATACATACTACTACATCCGTTCTTCTGAAGTTGAGGCCTTCAATATGCGTGAAGAAATTAAAAAGTCATAACAACAGAATTAGTACTCCCTACTAATATAAGACGTGATCTTCAACGTCTTATATTAGTTTACGGTAGGGAGGAAATGCAGTAATCTCAGGACAACTAAGTGGCACTTAAAAAAGATGGTGCTGGACTCACAGTCACGTGGAGGAGGAAAGGGAATTGAAGGGCTGGCTGTAGGCAAGTAATACACCAAAAGGTCAGTGTAGGCGTCAAGAAGGAATATTGGTCTCTCACTGGTGAATACACTGCGACTTAGAGACTGATGCACTTCTGCTTCTGTATCAAGAGAGGAGTACGAACTCAGTGTAGGACATATAGCTTGCCGAAGAGAAGCCGGTTCCAGTGCACTGTAAAGAGAAATAATAACGTTGAACATTATATAAGCAATACTTGCGTAGCTCAAATAAACTACAGCAGTGAGATAATCTGGATTTTGTAAAAAAATGTGGAAAGGGAATTTGTGGAATTTTGTTGTTTCTTCCTGTGAGAACTTTAGGAACTGCATGGTAGCAAAATATATACTTTACCTGAAGAGGCACTGCAAATATGTCTGGTAATCTGGATGAATATGTTCATCCTGAACTTGAAGCAAGGGGCTTACTAGAAATGCAAATACAAGCCGTGCCAGAGGCTGCAATTGTGAGCAGTTTGAGAAATCAACGTCAATATCAGAAACTCCAGAATCAGCAGGTCTGACGTTCTTGTATGCCTTGTTGTATTGGGCAATGAAAATCGCCAACCAATCATGGAGCCATAGCCTTGCTTCTACCACATCACTTAAAGAAGCCAAAATAACCTGGAAAATGAACTTTTTCAGTATCAAATGATCTTCTGCTCGATCTTCAGTGATAACTTTGGTTTTATTCGAGTCTAGAAATATAATTAGGTTTGACGATCATGAACATTTCTCTCCTGTTTTTAAGGTCACCAAGCTTAGCATTTATAACTAAAATACAACAGAATGCCAAAACTACAATATATATATATATAATACATTATGTCCCTGCAGAACCGTATTCATTAAACAAGCTGATTCAGATAAGGATTTAAGCTAGGATTCCTTATGGTGAATTAATAGATTAGCGTAGACTGCGGTCAAATTTAGCTTCTCTTCTTCCATATTAACAGAGTCCTGAGAGCATTTTGGAAACCCAGAACTCAAAACTTGTTGGGTTGGCTCGCCTTCAATAAACCGGAAAGGCGGAAACTAGTGCCAGACAACCAGAGTAAACCTAGCTTCCGATTGCAGGGAAGAAGATAAAACAGGCCTGCCAAAATAGGGGCCTAATAGCTCCTAAGCCTAGAAGGGTTGAATAAATATTAATCTTGTAATTGTTGACGAACATTCAAATAAAACCATTAGATGAATATTAAAATAAAACAGCTAAATGAATGTTTAAGTAAAATACAGAAATACTAAGCTTGTGACCAGCTGTATCCCAGACAAAGTTTCCTACCCATAATTTTCTTGTAGAGTTGCACTTAATTGATGTAGCGAGATGTTATAGTCCTACAGAGAGGCTGTGGCAACATTTGATTGCTATAACTTTCTTGTAGTGGCAATTAATTGATGTAGTAAGATGCTTTAGTCCTACAGTTAACAGCCTTCGTGCTTACGACAAACAGTTTATCCATCAAAATTGTACTGCCGTCGTTACAATTTAGGGAGGAAATGCAGTAATCTGAAACAGAGGTTGTACCTGGTGTACAAGTATCGTCAATACCACATCTGGGTCAACAAAGTCATACAGGTCCCAGATATTAGCAGTTGTGTTGTACTGGATAGTCCGCACCCTTAACCGCCTTTGCACTGAGAACTTAGATCTGGACAAGGTGTATTTTGAAGTTACAAAATATGAAAATATAGATAACAATGTGTATAAAACTGCTGCTAACATGGAACATCTGCAAATTGACAAAAAGAAATTGCACACTGCAAATTGACAATTAGACAAACATTAGCAAGCAAGTAATTAACTTGCAAGCCAGTATATCACAGAATCATCAAAAAATAACTTGGACAGCTCACACATAAGGACAATTGTCAGTATGCTTAAACTTATTGACACCAGAGGAATGGCATATCAAATATACTTTAACTTGTAAGAGCAAACAGTAACAATGTAGCATACTAAGTATTCACAAATCTGTGACAGGCGATACGAAATTTACCTACTACCAGAATTTGAAGCATCATCTGATGCATCACCATGCTGTACTATCATCGTGTACTTAAATGCGATTTGGAGAATAGGAGGCCTTGACTTCCTACAGTTGCAAACATCAGGTTGTAAGGGTTTAGGAGATAATATACACGGTCAAAACTGTTTGGCTACAGATTTTATACTGATCATAGTTACAGTTCCCTTGTTTAGGCATGGAAGTTGTTATTGTTACTAAAATACATACTCAAGAAAAGACCGGACTCAATCAACGGTTAGAATGTGTCTTATGATTTACTCTCTGGTCGGGGTATACAGGCCCGCTTCGTATTTCGAGTCTAACATTGGCCACCGATTTAAATAAGAAAATATGATCTATATATTGCATTCGAAAGATCTTTCCAACAGTTACTTTTTATGGAACACCAACAGTTACTTTTTATGGAACATAGCGCATATTTTACTGGTTAAATCGGTGGTCAAAGTTAGACTCAAAGTACAATAGGGCCCTGTGTAACCGACCGGTGGTAGTAGTATCCTTATTGTACTCCCTCCGTCCCAAAATAAGTGTCTCAACTTTGTACTAGCTCTAGTACAAATCTGTACTAAGCTCAAGACACTTATTTTGGGACGAAGGGAGTATTTGTATAGCATAGTTAGTAAGATCCCTGGTAGATAGAGCTTATACATTGTGTACTTTTTTTGTCCTTTCAAGAGCAAATCCCAGACATCCTAACTGGGAATTAGGTTGAAACATCTAAAAGATGATAAGTTAATAGGGGAAAAAAGGATGGTTAGCTTTAATGCTGAAAATTCTAGTTTTTTTTTCCTTTTGACAATGAATGGTATAGTTTGTCGGGTTTTCTCCTTGTATAGCATAGTTATCAAGATTCCCGGTAGATAACATGCTTATACATTGTGCACTTTTTTAGTCTTTTTAAGAGTAAATCCCAGATACACTAATTGGGAATTAAGTTGAAACATGTAAAGGATGATAGGTTTCATAGGAAAAAAAGATGGTTAGATTCAATGCTGAAAATTCTAGTTTTTTTCCCTTTTGACAATGAATGGTAATAGTTTTATCGGGTTTTCTCCTTCTCTTAGTAATGTGCTGAGCCCATCCTAGCGTGTTTTGTTTTACAAATATCTATAATATTTAGAAGTAGAGAAGGAACAACTAGGATTAACTAGACATAAGCAATAGAAAAGGAAAGCCTCAGATTAATTTGGCATATATAGGTTAAAAGGAAGCACGGATTGATTGGAAGGAGACATCTAAATAACCATAGCCAAGATAGTTTAGAAGGACGACCGGACAAGGAGAACTTGCAAATGTATCGTAAACCTATTCCTATGGTGCCATAGAGAAGATCCCTCTTTTTTTGCGGGACGTAAAGAAGATCCCTCGTGTGGTACAGATTAGTGATGCATATAAACTACATCAGGGCTCGCAGTGTAGGTAATTTTCCTAACTTACTATTGATAGAGGGATCACTAGTTCACTACTGTCCAATTTGTGTTCCAATAGATTAAGACTCATTGTGGGCTTATCAATTTGAGCAAGTGTGTAAGGCAAACACTCTATGTAATGGAGTGGCAACGTGATGAACAAATCAATCATAGAACTAGGCCTATCGTTTTGTTTGCTCAGCATGTCCTATCACTATCCCCTGCACCTGGGGTTTCAGCCCTAGCCGCACACTTCTCCACGGTGCCCAATCGGTAAGTTCCTGACCTAGCCGAATCCTCCCATATTGCGTCTGTTCCAAAGGTTCAAGCGCTAACAACAGGTAAGAAAGAATTTGAAAATCCTAGTTTCAGTTATGGGTGTGGATCATGATGACTTCTCTATTGGTGCAGTCAGTAACAAACTAAATTCATTTCACAAGGCTTATACTTCTTCAACCAGACCAGCCAACTTGTGGATAATCTGATACAGGGATCCATATATAGTAGAATTTAAAAACAGGTCCAATGGCAGATTTAAGCTGGAGTACAGAATACATAAAATCCTAAATGCTCGTCATTATGCAAAGACTCGTGTACTCATTCGGTGTTGACCACAAAAAATGTCACCCTACCTGTAGGGAAGAAACAAATGTCTGATACAAAGATCTGGCTACGAATTGGCATAATTACTAGCAAGGCCCAACACTGTAAATGGATGATAGAGTTTCCTATTTGGTTATCTCTTTGAACTGTGGAAATCTAAACTTTCAATTTGTCAGAGCAAAGAAGGGAAGTACCACATTGCTGCTAGTTAGTTCAAGTTCATCAAATTTTAACACATATAAGCACATAATCTACAAAAGTTAGAAACAGCGTGGCCTTTACCTGGAAAACTGAGAATCCTTTTCGAACTCAAAGTCGTAAGTGTAGCTAGCAAACGAATCACAGCAATTTATGTGCTGAACATGCATGTATTGAGGATCTGGAAAGAAATGACCATACTGTTGGACATGAATTAAACAATATCAGCTTAAGGAACATATAAAAAGGTCACTAGGTAAATTTGCATATCTCTCAGAGTACTTACAGAATCAGCAATCTTGATCTCTGGAGATGTTCTCAACCGCAGTACACATCCAAAGGCATATGGACGCTTTAGCATTTTGTATCTGAAAAGTAAAAACGGTGGATAAATGCATATTACTGCTTCACAGCTATATTGTAATCAGTGGCTCAAAGCATGTGAACGACATGTGGACCATATTTTCACATTCTGCACATATATTTGTGTATAGATTGTATTTACCATGTACCAGCCATCCAACTACGTCAAACCCAGTCTGCTCAATTTATAGTATGGACATTTGGGGCAGTGCACAACCAACAATCAGATAATTTATTAGATCTTTGGCATCAGGCAAGTCAACATGATCTAAATCTAAGGTTCAACAGTGAGTGGTAACAGAACCTGTTGCCCACAAAAGAATACTAGGAAGAAGCCTATTCAGATCTCACCGCCCCAGAAGGCCATAATAAAGCCCACAGTTAGCCTTGGGTAACAAACCCCTTGGCATGGAGAATTAACAAACAGCCATCACACGTTGAAACCAAATTATAAGAAACAAAATCACCAAATAGACCTGAATGTCCATAGATGTGATTCCAACATTATGGGGGTTCCAACCACACTAATTTCTTGAGCTACACTAATGTACAAAGCATGAGCATATGTTATCCTATCAATCTGACTGACCTACAAAGAGGAAGCAAATAACATAAACAGACCAGACAGTGCTTGAGAACTGAACCACATTAGGATATCTCCTAATTGAGGAGATACAGTTGGACTGCTGAATAAAAAGAGCACAGAGCCAGAGATGATGACTGAACTTACATATCTTGTGGAAGTGTTGATTCATCTGTATTTGAATACAGAAACAATGAGCCACCACTCTCAACACTCAGAACTTTTAGGGAAGTAAGATCAGTGTATTCATTTGTTATCGCGAAAAGGTCCACACATGCACCTGCTTGAACAGCACTAGCAGCCTGTGATATGGCAATCAGGATACCTCCCAAAATATTCTCAGAATGCATTGATCAATATTTATGCAAACCTACCAGATTTTTGTAGAAACTTGTCTCTTCGGGCAGTAATGTATTATTTGAATCCACCACTTTACCAGTATTGTGGTCCCCATTGCTTCTTGCGTCTAGTTGGCCAGCCCCATAATTCGGAGGCCCGGATAAAAACGCAAATATTCTAGCTGTTTCAAAAATTACCAGGAGAATGCATAATATTAGAACGCAAGGCCATGTAGTTTAAAGAGAAAGCATGTTTTCTACTAATAAAGCCCTTAAAGAGAATATGTATATCTTCTACTAATAAAATAACAGAATAGTAGTGTAATCAATACAATAAGATGCCAATTCCCTGCAAAAAAAATTACATACCAAGTTCAAAGGTAGTTCCATTTTCCACACTTAGGTAGTTGACAAGAGCATCAATTGCTACCCCAAACCCACGGGTATGATGCAATGCGTGATCTTGAACTTGTGATGCAGTTGTTGCCCTTTCCCAGGAAGCTATTGGTTTAACTGTTTCTAGTGCTTCAGCGATGCGGTCTTTGAAAGTGCCAACCTGTTGAGATGTAATTAAAATAAGCATATACAGGAGAAACCAATGCTCTAGGGATACAGGTTGAGTAAATGATTGAACTGAAAATTGAAGGATTAAATTAAGAGGATAATGTACATACAGGAGCCAAAAATGAACAAAATGGCATGACATCTTTAAGGTCCACGTGCAAGGTGCCGTCAGAATCAGGAGGGATAAAAACGTTTTTCACAATTGGTATTGGACCTTGAACATCATATAGTCCTATCTTGCTGCTAAATGTTAAAATCCCAAATAATGATCCTGGAGAAAGAGCTGCAAGGCATCACTAGATCAGTGTACACGTAGCTGTATGCCTGTATCATGTATGTCCTTTCAATAACAAAGTTGTATAAATAGATTAGCTCCTAAAGCTTGTGAGTGGATCTCACCTTCAAGAGCTGCCAGAAGAGCACTTTTGACTAGCTCCAAAAACTCCTCAGAAGCTAAAAACAACATGAAGAAATAAATTATGAGAAGAAGACATAAACAAGTGAGCTCTAAATAAAACAAAACAGAAGGTCTCAAAATTCTAGAGTTATTCTCATGAAAATCTGAAATATTTTGATCAGGACAACAGGCACCAAAGGTGGAACCTATCCTAGCTAGATGAATTCAAGCTAAACTGGGATGGATTTGGATTCATTAATCCATGCATCATGTTAGTGGAAAACAAAATCTACCAACATAACAAGATCTTGGATTGGTAGAGTTGCTCACTATAATGCTGCAATGATTTTCCCTTTTACATTACAAAGGAAGTAACAAAAAAAGGCGTCCAGGGGTGCCACAAACACCACACAGGAACCCCACGATCATATCAATCACTTACTGGACCAAACTAGGACTGTTTTATTCTCCATTCATATGTGGCACAATCTTATTCGATGTTCATATTTTTCCATATTTAGCAAGTTTAAAACCTAACAGCCATCCATTTCCCTTGTCAATTTATCACTCTTTTGTGTGGAGACGAAGGCGAGGGTATAACAAATAAGCTAGAACCATAAGGCGAAAAATCTTGAGATCATCACATCTTACAGGATAAGTCGATCGCTGCCACGTACACGGGCGTCGTCGCAGCCGCTGCCTCACCCTCCTCCCCTGGAAAATAACACAAGCCCGTCATTTCACTGCACCACATTGCAGCAGATCGGAACTGCGGAAGCCCTACCCGGGAGGAGGAGGTCGACAAAGGCGGAGCGTAACTCGGGCGGGTCGTGGCTGCCGTCCCGCGCGTAGCGCGCGGCGGCGTCGGCGGAGAGGTCGTTGTCTTCCGAGCAGATGGGACACGTCCACGACCAGCGGTGCAGCGAGCAAAGGGTGCTGAAATAGGCGAAGCAGGACGTGCAGCGAGGGATGAGGTCGCCCTCGTCGCCGGTGACCGGAGAGGAGCCGCGCTCATCGGTGGAAGAGAAGGGCGTGACGGCGACGCCCCACGGTAGGCCCGAGGAGTCGAGGAGCGCGTTGTCGGAGGGGAAGTACGCGAGGCTCGGGCGCACCGCCATTGCTGCGCCGCGCGGTTTGGGATGTGGATCTGGTGGAGTGGTGACGTGAGAGAGATCTGACGAGGGAGATGGAAGCGCGGCTGCTCAAATTGTCTGTGCAGTGTGGGTTTGCGCTGAACTCTTCTGCTGCGGCAGACGATCAGGACCGTCAAGTTGCTAACGTACGTCTCGAAGGCTAGGTGAGCGTTGACTGTGCTGCTAAAGGTAGACCAGAGTCTACTCCTGTCCTTGGCCATCTCCAACGCCGTCCATCCAAACGAACATCCCAAATATCCACACATACGTTCACAAACATATTCACTGACAACGTTCGAGGAGACAGCCATCCAACCATCCAGAAGCAAGAATGATGGAAGAACTTCCGGCTCATCTGAGATTTGGATTCCTGGTCATTGGATATGTTTGCTTGATGGGATCTGGGCCGTCGGATCGACCCACCGGAGGACGCAGGCCGTCGGATTGAAGAGGCTCCTGTAGCAATGAATAGTGCAGAGACGTTCGTGCCACCGCGCGTAAATCCCGTGCCCTGCCGAGTGCATTTCCGTCATTTCGCGTACAAGGGTATAAATCGCTGCGGTTCCCGTGGCAGAGACCTAGCCGTCGCTCGTCGCACTCGCGCCGCCCCCTCTCCCCTTCCTCCCGTCTCTCTCTTCCTCCCCTTAGACCAGCGCTCGCCTCCCTACCCCGCCGCCGCCATCTCCTTCGCCGGGCCGACGACCCATGCCTCGCGCCTGTCTGCTCTGCCCACGCTCGCGCCCGGCTGCTCCGCCCGCTGAGGAGCCGGCCGTCCCTGAGCTCTGCCGGTGCTAGGGCTGCAGAGACCAGCAAAGGACCACTGTCGGCCTGGTTGGAGCTCCCTCCATCTCCACCTCGAAGCACCGGCAGATGAGTCCTCCTCCTCCTTCCACCCCCTCCAACCTCAACCGCCACCTGAAACCCTAGCCCCACGGCTCCACCCATGGCACCTTAGGTTAGATCCTCGGTATGGATCCATCCTTACCCTTCCTTCCTCTGGTTTTCTTCTTCCTCTAATGTGTGAGTGCCTGCGGTTGGTTGTGTGAAGGAAGGTAACGGAGAAGCTGATGCGGGTTCTTCTACCTCTTCTCGTCTCTATAGGTGCAGAGCAGCAGGTAGAGCGGCCAGAGGAGCAGGCCAACATCCCTACCTCCCTCTTCAACTCCCACCCAACACAATTGTGGTGAGCTCCCCCTCTCATCTACCTGTTGTTTGTGCCTTTAGTTTTGGATGCATACAAATTGTGTACGCCATGAATGAAACTCGAGCAGCAAACTATGTGTATGCGCGCGCGCATCACGTTTTTGTTTAATTTTGGATGACTCAAACCGGCTGGAGCCAACTGTGTGCGTGTGTGTGCACATCCATTGCATGTAAAAATCATGTTTTTCTAAACTCTTCTACTGTCGGATATGTAGATAAAAAAGAGAACAACTGAGCTTGAAACCACACATACTTGAACAGCATCTCATCCAAATAGTAGAAGCCCGCCGATTTGAGCTAGAAAACTGGATGAAGGGAATTGCCAAATTCTACTATTATAGTACTTACGCTAACATAATAACCTTCTGGCTCAGGGCACAATTCAAAGTAGTTCCTACCACAAAGCACGCACTTTTGATTTTTATTTTATATCACATAAAGCTTACACTGACAAAGTAATTGTGATCAAAATGATGCTTGACCAATCAAAATATGCTTTATATAGTGGGACAGAGGGAAACTGAAACTGGAGCAACTTGTGTGTGCATCACATTTTTTTCAGTTTTGGATAACTGAAACTAGAGCAACTTGTGTGTGTATCCATTGTACACATCACATTTTTTCTAACTAGACAAGAGGACTCCCTCTACGCTCTTTTATTGTCAGATAGATTGCCCTTTAATGCATGAATTGTCAGTTTTTGATGCTCTACTCTAGCCTTGTTCCTATATATTCTGGTTCGTTGCGACCCTGACAGATGTCATGAAGGTCCTCCGCACCCATCTCCTTTGTTCGGTTCTGTTTTAGCCTTTATGAGCCTCATAATACTTTTTATTTGTTGCTTGCATTTAGAGAATGGAATGGAACTAGCTCACTGCTATTATTACATTAAAAAAAATGCTACTGCAGATATGTGTGTTGATTAGCAGCAATTGTTTTTTGGATTAATCAGTCAGACTTCCTTTGTCTTTTAATTTTTCCCATTATGAAGAAATACTAAGCTGCTTACTTTCTTGTGCTGACAATATGATATGCCACATTCATCTATAGGTATATCAACATCAAATGGAAAAACAAGGCATCCAGAAAGTTATTCAGAAGGAACAAGTGAACCAAGTACCTAGAGTGATCTCTTGCTTTCTTTTCGATACTTAAAATGGCGAAATACATTGATTTCTCACGTCTTTGTTTCACTTCTATAGGGCAATTCTCTTTAAACATAAGATCTGCGTGATCTTTACTCTTCATGAACAATTTTGGTGAACTCTGCTTCTCCTTTTTAGCTTGGACCTAACCCTTCTTTTTCCGTCATTTATTTTGTTCTGTTAAATATTCAGAAAATAGTTAAAAATCAACACAATACACCTGCAAACCATGGATTACGTATCCGCTTATTGTTCATTTGGTTGGCATACTTCTGATTACATTGGTTAGAGGAGCGCATGTGTGTAGGTCTGGCTAGCACGAGTCTGGTGCCATAAGACACTATTGTCTAGAGCCATGTCAAACAAGCATTTAGCCTTGAGGTTGTCAGGTGGCACCAGCAGCCTCGCCGGCTCTGCCCTGTATATGGTTTCAACGTGTGTTTCTTAGTCTTCATTGCTGATAAAACCATTAGTTGTCGGTCTTTGGATTCATTGTCGCCGAGTAGTCACACAAACACTGAATATTTCAATGGTCTGCAGCCACATTGATAGGTAGGTGCCTTATGGGTTCTTTATGACATAGCTTGAATACAGTTTTTGCTCACCATCTTTTCAGTTAAGTTGCTAACTAGCTATTAGGTACTGTGTGCATAGTTAAATGATTTGCAACTTTGATAAAATCTGCTTAATTCATGGCAGGTTAGTGCGACGAGCATGTCAACAGAAGTTTCTCTGCAGATAAGAAGGTTAGCAATGGTTGTGTGAATAGCTCAATTGGCTAATCCATGTCACCAAAAGTTATCATCGAGTTTAGTACTTTTATGGAGTTGAAACTTAATAGCTCAATTGCCTGCATGTGCATGAATTAGAGCTTTCATTACATTATTTTGCGTCAACACATTTTGTCGTAAGCAGATTGTGCATCCTCTAACTAGATCCATCTTTGTTTGATGTAGTTTTATGTGATTTGAAAGGAACTGGTGTCTCGAGATCAATTAGCATGTCCTTGGAGTAAATGGGCTGGTATGTAAGTATGCCAAGTGGATGATACTTTCAGCCTTTTTTAATCCCGTCCACATGTCATTCTGTTGGTCCAGTTCTAAAAGTTTGTTGCAAGGTTTCTATAGTACAGGTAGATAGATTAAAAAATCAGGTGATAATTAATTGCTCATCTTAATATCTCATTATTATCCATCTTAGTTTCAATATTTACCTTGCGTACTCCTTTGTGGTGCTGACTGTCATGTGCTGCCGTAGTTGAGAACCGGTAGGAAGAGGAAGAAGGAGAGACAGAGATGAATGAGGAAGATGAAATCTTAGATAGTGCACCACATCTTCCACGGGCTTATGGCTGGAGGATTATATCCACAACCTCCTCCAAGCCTGCAGCTACTGCCTCTCCAAGTAACATTAATCATCAGCAAGGTGAGCCTCACATTTTTTTTGAGAGAGCTAGGGTACAAACTCAGGCAGAGTTACAATCTGAAAATATGAGGTGTCTTAATTTGTCCGGGACGTGGGCGATGATCACCTGATCTCCCCTTAGTCTAGCTTCAACGCCAAGCTCATGAGCCAGTTGATTGCTTTCCCGTGCAGCATAGAGGACTTTGTGATCCATAAACATGTTGAGCGCAGCTTTGATGTCCTTCAGAATACCATAGCACATGGAACGGCTTGGCACATTTTTATTTTCTTTTCCTAGGCTTTTACTTTATCATTTGTGCATACCGTTGTTACATGTCTCTAATTGTTTATGTTGCTAAAAGCATATATAGTAATGTATATGTTTCAAAAAATAAAGTACAACCACTGAAACTATGGTGTTAAGGTCTAGAAGATTTTAGAAGTGCATTGATTCATAATTAGCAAATCAGGTCTCTGATTTGGAAGTATGCATTCAATTGTTGCTACTGAGATCTACCATTCTAATTGTTGATACTTTCTTAGAAATGAGGTCCATGGTTATTGGTGTTGCCAATTCCCAGGCCAAAAGAATTATATGTGGTCATCGTGCTGCCGCACATGCCACTGCACATGTTGCTGGTTCGCAGTTTTATCCTTTTAGTTTGTAAGCTATAGTTGACTACATTTTACTTTGCTTTTTGCTGGATATATGGATTAGATGCTTTCTACACTGTCTCTTGCTCTTCATATAGAAGCTATTTGTGAGGCATGCCACTTTATCTTTGATTTGAACTAACAACCTGGGTCCAACAAAATGCAACTACATGAATTTTGATTTGCCCATCAAGCTTAAGGCCCCGTTGTTTGAGCTTTTGCTTCTGCTTTAGTAGCTTTCCACTTTGGCGAAAAAGCCATAGAAGCTCGTAAATAGGTGCTTTTCGAGCTTTTATGAATTTTGATGAATCAATATAACAATATTTAGCTCTAAAAGCCAGAAAAGCTCTAAAAGCACCTATTTAGGAGCTTTTATAGCTTTTGGCTAAAGTGGAAAAGCTGTAAGAGCAGAAGCAAAAGCCCAAACAAACAGGGCCTAAGAAGGTTATGTTGACCATGGTAAATAATTTTATGCAAAGTTTTTCTTTAGCTGTATGTACGGACTAAGCAAAAACTAAAGAACCGATGCACAGTGTCATGCATATTCTTTCAAAGAAAAGTAGTAGCCGAACTTATCCTGTAGGTATCAAGTAAATGCTACAGATGTAATTATTTCTTCTTTATCCATGTAGGCTAGCCCTTTTTTGGTGCCATGTGTTTTTACAATGTGGTGCCATGCATTTGTAGTACAACATATGAATATTTGTATTAAATTTAGTACAATAACCAAGGTATGTGTACCCAGCAATCAGAACAGAAGCTCCAGTAAATGATAATAGGTCAAGTAGTCCGTTTAGTTCTTTGAAATTTTGCAATTCATGAATTGACGGAGATCAAGATGTTTCTGTTTTATATTTACCTCATGCTTTGTGCCCCCTCTGCTGTTCTGTACTTAATGTTACGAGAATGTTGCAAGATGGCATGTTCCTTGGGCTTATGTAAGGAGAACATGCTTATATGATATTTTGTTGCATTGTGATTATGAAATCATGGTGTGCTCCTTTTATCTATTAGATGCCTTCTGTGCCTTATGGCTCCCCCCTGTCCTATTCTGAGACATCTTTTCTAGGGAAACAAACAAATATTTTGCCTCTACACCAATGAATGTACTGTCCTATGCATACCATTGGTTACCGTGGCGTCCTATACAAACTGTTGTACGAATATCATTAAATTTTTAAAGTTGATTTGCCTTCTGTGGTATGTACTACTATTTTCTTCAACATATAACAACAGATAGAATGTGCACAACTGTGTTTCTATAGTTATTTTCCCTTCAGAATTTTTTCTACCTGCTTAATGCTGTCGTTCAGAATTTAGATGTTTTTTGGATGAAAAATGATGTTTCATTCTTTTAGTAGTTCACAGGATAGTCCAATATATCTTTTACATAGTTAAATATTCATTAGTAACTTAGAAGTGGCTGTTCATAACTAACCGTGCATGCATGTTTAGTTATGTATTGTGGTCTACAAGAAGTTTTATACTGTTCCACTCTTCATTTGTGCATCTTATCAGTAGATGCTTATTTATTTAGTCATCTTGATTATTTGACCAGCTGGCGGTTCAATTCCACTTTCATGCTTGAATATCCCTAAAAGAAGGTCAAGATGGATACATGCACCCGGTTGAATTTACAATTGTTTTTTCTTACTTTTATAGTTGTATTCAGTTTCTAAAGGCCTTTCAAGCTTTCTATTCTTACGGATATCAGCATTTCCGTACATTTTCCCAAGTTGTAGATTTGGAGTAACCAGCATGATTGGGTTCTCAATTAGACATTATCTACAATCTCCCCGACATTTCTTATTTCATATGCAAGCAGCTAACTGATGTAACATGATTGCTTTTGGTTGTAGCTCTTGTTTTTCAAGGATTCTGTTCATAGTTATAATGTTTTTTTAAGTATCACATTTTACGGATGATTGTAGCTGGTGAAGGAAATATGCCCTAGAGGCAATAATAAAGTTATTATTTATTTCCTTATTTCATGATAAATGTTTATTATTCATGCTATAATTGTATTATCCGGAAACATGATACATGTGTGAATACATAGACAAACATAATGTCACTAGTATGCCTCTACTTGACTAGCTCATTAATCAAAGATGGTTATGTTTCCTAATCATAGACATGTGTTGTCATTTGATTAACGAGATCACATCATTAGGAGAATGATGTGATTGACTTGACCCATTCTGTTAGCCTAGCACTTGATCGTTTAGTTTGTTGCTATTGCTTTCTTCATGACTTATACAAGGTTCCTACAACTATGAGATTATGCAACTCCCGTTTACCGGAGGAATACTTTGTGTGCTACCAAACGTCACAACGTAACTGGGTGATTATAAAGGTGCTCTACAGGTGTCTCCAAAGGTACATGTTGGGTTGGCGTAATTCGAGATTAGGTTTTGTCACTTCGATTGTCAGAGAGGTATCTCTGGGCCCTCTCGGTAATACACATCACTTAAGCCTTGCAAGCATTGTAACTAATGAGTTAGTTATGGAATGATGTATTATGGAACGAGTAAAGAGACTTGTCGGTAACGAGATTGAACTAGGTATTGGATACCGACGATCGAATCTCGGGCAAGTAACATACCGATGACAAAGGGAAGAATGTATGTTGTTATGCGGTTTGACCGATAAAGATCTTCGTAGAATATGTAGGAGCCAATATGAACATCCAGGTTCCACTATTGGTTATTGACCGGAAATAGTTCTAGGTCATGTCTACATAGTTCTCGAACCCGTAGGGTCCGCACGCTTAACGTTACGATGACAGTTTTATTATGAGTTTATAAGTTTTGATGTACCGAAGTTTGTTCGGAGTCCCGGATGTGATCACGGACATGACGAGGAGTCTCGAAATGGTCGAGACATAAAGATTGATATATTGGACGACTATATTCGGACACCGGAAGTGTTCCGGGTGATTTCAGAGAAAACCGGAGTGCCGGAGGGTTACCGGAACCCCCCCCCCCTCGGAGAAGTAATGGGCCTTAGTGGGCCTGAGGGGAGAGAGAGGGCAGCAGCCCAGGAGGTGGCGCCCCCCCCCCTTGAGGAGTCCGAATTGGACTAGGGGAGGGGGCGCCCCCCCCCCTTTCCCTCTCCCTCTCCCTCTCTTTCCTTCCCCCTTCCTCCTTCCTAGTGGGACTAGGAAAGGGGAGTCCTACTCCCACTAGGAGGAGGACTCCCCCCTCCTTAGCGCGCCCCCTAGGGCCGGCCGGCCTCCCCCTTTGCTCCTTTATATACGGGGGCAGGGGGGCACCCTAGAGACACATAAGTTGATCTACGGATCGTTCCTTAGCCGTGTGCGGTGCCCCCCTCCACCATATTCCACCTCGGTCATATCATCGCGGAGTTTAGGCGAAGCCCTGCGCCGGTAGAGCATCATCATCGTCACCACACCGTCGTGCTGACGGAACTCATCCCCGACACCCTGCTGGATCGGAGTCCGGGGAACGTCATCGAGCTGAACGTGTGCAGAACACGGAGGTGTCGTACGTTCGGTGCTTGGATCGGTCGGATCGTGAAGACGTACGACTACATCAACCGCGTTGTCATAACGCTTCCGCTTTCAGTCTACGAGGGTACGTGGACACACTCTCCCCTCTCGTTGCTATGCATCACCATGATCTTGCGTGTGTGTAGGAAATTTTTTGAAATTACTACGTTCCCCAACAGTGGCATCCGAGCCTAGGTTTTATGCGTTGATGTTATATGCACGAGTAGAACACAAGTGAGTTGTGGGCGATACAAGTCATACTGACTACCAGCATGTCATACTTTGGTTCGGCGGTATTGTTGGATGAAGCGGCCCGGACCGATATTACGCGTACGCTTACGCGAGACTGGTTCTACCGACGTGCTTTGCACACAGGTGGCTGGCGGGTGTCAGTTTCTCCAACTTTAGTTGAACCGAGTGTGGCTACGCCCGGTCCTTGCGAAGGTTAAAACAGCACTAACTTGACGAACTATCATTGTGGTTTTGATGCGTAGGTAAGAACGGTTCTTGCTCAGCCCGTAGCAGCCACGTAAAACTTGCAACAACAAAGTAGAGGACGTCTAACTTGTTTTTTGCAGGGCATGTTGTGATGTGATATGGTCAAGACGTGATGCTATATTTTTATTGTATGAGATGATCATGTTTTGTAACCGAAGTTATCGGCAACTGGCAGGAGCCATATGGTTGTCGCTTTATTGTATGAAATGCAAACGCCCTGTAATTGCTTTACTTTATCACTAAGCGGCAGCGATAGTCGTAGAAGCAATAGACGGCGTAAACGACAACGATGCTACGATGGAGATCAAGGTGTCGCGCCGGTGACGATGGTGATCATGACGGTGCTTCGGAGATGGAGATCACAAGCACAAGATGATGATGGCCATATCATATCACTTATATTGATTACATGTGATGTTTATCTTTTATGCATCTTATCTTGCTTTGATTGACGGTAGCATTTTAAGATGATCTCTCACTAAATATCAAGAAGTGTTCTCCCTGAGTATGCACCGTTGCCAAAGTTCGTCGTGCCCAGACACCACGTGATGATCGGGTGTGATAAGCTCTACGTCCATCTACAACGGGTGCAAGCCATGTTTGCACACGCGGAATACTCGGGTTAAACTTGACGAGCCTAGCATATACAGATATGGCCTCGGAACACGGAGACCGAAAGGTCGAGCGTGAATCATATAGTAGATATGATCAACATAGTGATGTTCACCATTGAAAACTACTCCATCTCACGTGATGATCGGTTATGGTTTAGTTGATTTGGATCACGTGATCACTTAGATGACTAGAGAGATGTCTATCTAAGTGAGAGTTCTTAAGTAATATGATTAATTGAACTTAAATTTATCATGAACTTAGTCCTGGTAGTATTTTGCAAATTATGTTGTAGATCAATAGCTCGCGTTGTTGCTTTCATATGTTTATTTTGATATGTTCCTAGAGAAAATTGTGTTGAAAAATGTTAGTAGCAATGATGCGGATTGGATCCATGATCTGAGATTTATCCTCATTGCTGCACAGAAGAATTATGTCCTTAATGCACCGCTAGGTGACAGACCTATTGCAGGAGCAGATGCAGACGTTATGAACGTTTGGCTAGCTCAATATGATGACTACTTGATAGTTTAGTGCACCATGCTTAACGGCTTAGAATCGGGACTTCAAAGATGCTTTGAACGTCATGGACCATATGAGATGTTCCAGGAGTTGAAGTTAATATTTCCAACAAATATCCGAGTTGAGAGATATGAAGTCTCCAACAAGTTCTATAGCTAAAAGATGGAGGAGAATCGCTCAATTAGTGAGCATGTGCTTAGATTGTCTGGGTACTTCAATCGCTTGAATCAAGTGGGAGTTAATCTTCCAGATAAGATAGTGATTGATAGAATTCTCTAGTCACCATCACTAAGTTACTAGAACTTCGTGATGAACTATAGTATGCAAGGGATGACGAAAATGATTCCCGAGCTCTTCGTGATGTTGAAATCGACAAAGGTAGAAATCAAGAAAGAGCATCAAGTGTTGATGATTGACAAGACCACTAGTTTCAAGAAAAGGGCAAAGGGAAAGAAAGGGAAACTTCAAGTAGAATGGCAAACAAGTTGTCACTCCCGTGAAGAAGACCAAAGCTGGACCAAAGCCTGAAACTGAGTGCTTACACTGCAAAATAAATGGTCACTGGAAGCGGAAATGCCCTGAATATTTGGTGGATAAGAAGGATGGAAAAGTGAACAAGGGTATATTTGATATACAGGTTATTGATGTATGCCTTACTAGTGTTTATAGTAGCCCCTGAGTATTTGATACTTGTTCGGTTGCTAATATTAGTAACTCGAAACAGGAGTTACAGAATAAACAGAGACTAGTTGAGGGTGAAGTGACGATGAGTGTTGGAAGTAGTTCCAAGATTGATATGATCATCATCGCACACTCCCTATACTTTCGGGATTAGTGTTAAACCTAAATAAATGTTATTTGGCGTTTGCGTTGAGCATGAATATGATTTGATCATGTTTATTGCGATACGGTTATTCATTTAAAGTTAGAGAATAAATTGTTATTCTGTTTACATGAATAAGACCTTCGATGGTCATACACCCAATGAACATAGTTTGTTGGATCTCGATCATAGTGATACAATTCAAAATATTGATGTCAAAAGATGAAAAGTTAATAATGATAGTGCAACTTATTTGTGGCACTGCCGTTTCGGTCATATCGGTGTAAAGCGCATGAAGAAACTCCATAATGATGGATTTTCGGAATCACTTGGTTATGAATCATTTGATGCTTGCGAACCGTGCCTTCTGGGCAAGATGACTAAAGCTCCGTTCCCCGGAACAATGGAATGAGCTACTGACTTATTGGAAATAATACATACCGATGTATGCGATCTAATGAGTGTTGATGCTCGTGGCGAGTATCGTTATTTTCTGACCTTCACAGATGATTTAAGCAGATATGGGTATATCTACTTAATGAAGCACAAGTCTGAAACATTTGAAAAGTTCAAAGAACTTCAGAGTGAAGTGGAGAATCATCGTAACAAGAAAATAAAGTTTCTGTGATTTGATCGCGGAGACAAATATTTGAGTTACGAGTTTGGTCTTCAATTAAAACAATGTGGAATAGTTTCACAAACTCACGCCACCTGGAACACCACAATGTAATGGTGTGTCCGAACGTCGTAATCGTACTTTACTAGATATGGTGCAATCTATGATATCTCTTATCAGTTTACCACTATCGTTTTGGGGTTATGCATTAGAGACAGCTGCATTCACGTTTAATAGGGCACCATCTAAATCCGTTGAGACGACACCGTATGAACTATGGTTTAGCAGTAAACCTAAGCTGTCATTTCTTAAAGTTTGGAGTTGTGATGCTTATATGAAAAAGGTTTTCAAATTGATAAGCTCGAACCCAAATCGGAGAAGTGCGTCTTCATAGAATACCCAAAGGAAACTGTTGGGTACACCTTCTATCACAGATCCGAAGGCAAAACATTCGTTGCTAAGATTGGATCCTTTCTAGAGAAGGAGTTTTCTCTCAAAAGAAGTAAGTGGGAGGAAAGTAGAGCTTGATAAGGTAATTTGTACCTTCTTCCAAATTGGAAAGTAGTTCATCACAGAAATCAGTTCCAGTGATTCCTACACCAATTAGTGAGGAAGCTAATGATGATGATCATGAAACTTCAGATCAAGTTACTACAAAACCTCGTAGGTCTTCCAAAGTACAGTCCGCACCAGAGTGGTACGGTAATCCTGTTCTGGAAGTCATGTTACTAGACCATGATGAACCTACGAACTATGAGGAAGTGATGATGAGCCCAGATTCCGCGAAATGGCTGGAGGCCATGAAATCTGAGATAGGATCCATGTATGAGAACAAAGTGTGGACTTTGGTGGACTTGCCCGATGATCGGCAAGCCATAGAAAATAAATGGATCTTCAAGAGGAAGACGGACGTTGATAGTAGTGTTACTATCTACAAAGCTCGACTTGTCGCAAAAGGTTTTTCGACAAGTTCAAGGTGTTGAATACAATGAGTTTTTCTCACTCGTATCGATGCTTAAGTCTATACGAATCATGTTAGCAATTGCCACATTTTATGAAATCTGGCAAATGGATGTCAAAACTGCATTCCTTAATGGATTTATTAAAGCAGAGTTGTATATGATGCAACCAGAAGGTTTTGTCAATCCTAAAGATGCTAACAAATTATGCAAGCTCCAGCAATCCATCAATGGACTGGTGCAAGCATCTCGGAGTTGGAATATATGCTTTGATGAGTTGATCAAAGCATATGGTTTTATACAGACTTTTGGAAAGGCCTGTATTTACAAGAAAGTGAGTGGGAGCACTACAGCATTTCTGATAAGTATATGTGAATGACATATTGTTGATCGGAAATAATGTAGAATTATTCTGCAAAGCATAAAGGAGTGTCTGAAAGGATTTTTTTTGAAAGAAAGACCTCGGTAAAGCTACTTACATATTGAGCATCAAGATCTATTGAGATAGATCAAGACGCTTGGTAAGATTTTCAATGAGTACATACCTTGACAAGATTTTGAAGTAGTTCAAAATGGAGCAGTCAAACAAAGAGTTCTTGCCCGTGTTGCAAAGGTATGAAATTGAGTAAGACTCAAATCCTGACCACAGCAGAAAATAGAAAAGAGAATGAAAGTCATTCCCTATGCCTCAGTCATAGGTTCTATAAAGTATGCTATGCTATGTACCAGACCTATTGTATACCTTGCTCTGAATTTGGCAAGGGAGTACAATAGTGATCTAGGAGTAGATCATTGGACATTGGTCAAAGTTATCCTTAGTGGAATAAGGATATGTTTCTCAATAATGGAAGTGATAAAAGAGCTCGTCATAAAAGTTACAACGATACAAGCTTCTACACCGATCCAGATGACTCTAAGTCTCAATCTGGATACATATTGAAAGTGGGAGCAATTAGCTAGAGTAGCTCCGTGCAGAGCATTGTAGACATAGAATATTTGCAAAATACATATGGCTCTGAATATGACAGACCCGTTGACTAAGATTCTCTCACGAGCAAAACATGATCACACCTTAGTACTCTTTGGGTGTTAATCACATAGCGATGTGAACTAGATTATTGAATCTAGTAAACCCTTTGGGTGTTGGTCACATGAAGATGTGAACTATGGGTGTTAATCATATACAGATATGAATATTGGTGTTAAATCACATGGCGATGTGAACTAGATTATTGACTCTAGTGCAAGTGGGAGACTGAAGGAAATATGCCCTAGAGGCAATAATAAAGTTATTATTTATTTCCTTATTTCATGATAAATGTTTATTATTCATGCTATAATTGTATTATCCGGAAACATGATACATGTGTGAATACATAGACAAACATAATGTCACTCGTGTGCCTCTACTTGACTAGCTCATTAATCAAAGATGGTTATGTTTCCTAACCATAGACATGTGTTGTCATTTGATTAATGAGATCACATCATTAGGAGAATGATGTGATTGACTTGACCCATTCTGTTAGCCTAGCACTTGATCGTTTAGTTTGTTGCTATTGCTTTCTTCATGACTTATACAAGGTTCCTACAACTATGAGATTATGCAACTCCCGTTTACCGGAGGAACACTTTGTGTGCTACCAAACGTCACAACGTAACTGGGTGATTATAAAGGTGCTCTACAGGTGTCTCCAAAGGTACATGTTGGGTTGGCGTAATTCGAGATTAGGTTTTGTCACTCTGATTGTCGGAGAGGTATCTCTGGGCCCTCTCGGTAATACACATCACTTAAGCATTATGAGCATTGTAACTAATGAGTTAGTTACGGAATGATGTATTACGGAACAAGTAAAGAGACTTGCCGGTAACGAGATTGAACTAGGTATTGGATACCGACGATCGAATCTCGGGCAAGTAACATACCGATGACAAAGGGAACAATGTATGTTGTTATGCGGTTTGAGCGATAAAGATCTTCGTAGAATATGTAGGAGCTAATATGAACATCCAGGTTCCACTATTGGTTATTGACCGGAAACAGTTCTAGGTCATGTCTACATAGTTCTCGAACCCGTAGGGTCCGCACGCTTAACGTTACGATGACAGTTTTATTATGAGTTTATAAGTTTTGATGTACCGAAGTTTGTTCGGAGTCCTGGATGTGATCACGGACATGAGAGGAGTCTCGAAATGGTCGAGACATAAAGATTGATATATTGGACGACTATATTCGGACACCAGAAGTGTTCCGGGTGATTTTGGAGAAAACCGGAGTGCCGGAGGGTTACCGGAACCCCCACGGGAGAAGTAATGGGCCTTAGTGGGCCTGAGGGGAGAGAGAGGGCAGTAGCCCAGGAGGTGGCGCCCCCCCTTGAGGAGTCCGAATTGGACTAGGGGAGGGGGCGCGGCCCCCCCTTTCCCTCTCCCTCTCCCTCTCTTTCCTTCCCCCCTTCCTCCTTCCTAGTGGGACTAGGAAAGGGGAGTCCTACTCCCACTAGGAGGAGGACTCCCCCCTCCTTGGCGCGCCCCCTAGGGCCGGCCGGCCTCCCCACTTGCTCCTTTATATACGGGGGCAGGGGGGCACCCTAGAGACACACAAGTTGATCTACGGATCGTTCCTTAGTCGTGTGCGGTGCCCCCCTCCACCATATTCCACCTCGGTCATATCGTCGCGGAGTTTAGGTGAAGCCCTGCGCCGGCAGAGCATCATCATGGTCACCACACCGTCGTGCTGACGGAACTCATCCCCGACACCCTGCTGGATCGGAGTCCGGGAACGTCATCGAGCTGAACGTGTGCAGAACACAGAGGTGCCGTACGTTCGGTGCTTGGATCGGTCGGATCATGAAGACGTACGACTACATCAACTGTGTTGTCATAACGCTTCCGCTTTCGGTCTACGAGGGTACGTGGACACACTCTCCCCTCTCGTTGCTATGCATCACCATGATCTTGCGTGTGCGTAGGAATTTTTTTGAAATTACTACGTTCCCCAACAGCTGGATCCAATATGTATTTGTTCTCGGAGACATATCGAGTTCATCCATCCCACTAATTAAGTAGAACAAGTTGAGCCAAGATGTTGATGTTACTTGTTCTTTCTTGCTTGCCTTTTCTTGTGTTTATATTCAGGCCTAACCTCACCAATCCGTTGTTCCCTCATTTTCTAACTCATATGCATATATTTTTCTTCAGGTTTTGGGCATCAATGCTATATGTTTCTTACCAAGTTTTTGGTATATCTCTATTGTTTATGATCTACACTAAACTCATTAGAGTTAAAAGAGTATCGTGATTTTCTTTGGATGTATATAAACGCATTATATCTCTACTATTAAGGTCTTTTTTTCTTCTTCTGCTCTATTATGAAGAATGCACAAGCTAATTGCAATGTCCTCAAACATTTTCTTTAGTTATTAAAGACGCTTTCATGAATATCATAATATGATGTCTGTCTTTGAAAGATGACTTAATTTCTAATGAACATATTGATGCTTATATGCACCATTTACTTGATTATAACACCTGTTTTTTTATGTCTACAGGGATCCTTTTATTACTTCCTTGGCTAGATTTTGCTACAAATAAGGGACTGACATTTAGCCACAATATCTTGTGTGGTTCGCAGGATAGATTCAAGTCTTAGAAGGCGTGCAAAATTCAAGAGTACTCGTGTAATAAGTGATATGTACAATGACGATTATGAAGTGGATATCACCACTTTAAAGTCTATCGAGACTGAGATAATTGATTATGAAGAAGTTGCCTCTCCTTCACCCTCACAACTTAATGTTGCTTCTGCTGATGATAACTTCGGTCAGCAGGATTTTCACAATGCGTCTCTCAAGGATCTCAGAGCTTTGTCCTACTGTTCATCAATGATGCAATGTATTTGAGCAATTACGCATTCTTAATGATATCTTGATTTTTTAACTGTAGCCTTGCTTATGCTATGTTAGGAATGCACCGTCTTTAGGCAACGGCATTGTCATATGAGAAATAAAAGATAAACACACTAGCACGTTTAGGATATAGGGATGTTTATCTTTGACTTCACATGGCTAACGGATTAACTTTAGATTTATGTGGTAGAAGTTAATTTGTTTATGGATTAGACAATATGCCATTAAAAGTTAATCACTCTTGGCCTTGTCTATAATTGCTACTCCCTCCATTCCTTTATATAAGGTGTATTTGTTTTTTGATAAAATTTCACAATGTAAGGTGCATTTGTTCTAATTTCTCGTAATTCCAATCTTGGCCCTCCAGAAAAAGGAAAGTATCTCTCACCTGATTGCATGTATCTCTCCTTGTAGAGAAAGAAAAGGAAACTATCTCTCTCCCGATTATGTGTATCTCTTCCTTTCCTAGCCTAAATGATTTACTTGCTACTAGTCTACAAATTAGAGAAGGGTAATTTTGTCCTATCTAGTGCATAATTATGTGTCTTGGTCACCGTGCTAAAACTAATACACCTTAGATGAAGGAATGGAGGGAGTATTACCCTTTTTTTGTTTTGAGTTATGCACATACCTCACCTTCTTGTTCTTCTTTATTATTTGCCGGGTGAACGGACAAGATATGAACCATATGCCGGGTGACAATAGATGTATCGAGCTTATCAAACATCGAGAAGTGTCGGTAAAAGTGAGAAGAATGGATACTTTTTATTGTTACTTCTGTAACACTTTTTTGCTTTCAAAATCTCATTGTTGAGCATCCACTATAGATATATGTGGAGATGGAGAGAGATAGATTGATCTACTTTCAGAAATCAAATAAAAGCAGGAAAATTGATTCTGCTTTATAGTCTCATGTCGATATTGAGCACCGCTATGTTTCGCTCCAATCACAATTGAATGTTTGTTCACTGTATTGTTATCGTGTGTTGTGGCGTATGGACACGATCACCTATGGGGCCACGGGCCCCTTTGTGGTTTGGCAGGGGAAGACCACGTTGCACAAAGAGCGGAAATGGCGAGGCAGCACGGTGATGGGACTCTGATTTTTTACCCAGGTTCGGCTGCTGAGAAGCGTAATACCCTACTCCTGCTTTGGTGGATTGGTTGAAGGAACACGAAGATGTGGAGCGTACAAGCCCGGCAAGGTTGCCTCGGGGAGTGTGGCTACATGCGTGCTGGTGTACAATGATCAAAAGTCTGAATCCTTGTTTAGGTTTCCGTGGGCCTCCTTTTATAGCTCAAGGGGCAACCACAGTGGCAAAACAGACATTATCTAGTGATTAGATAGCTAATAGTGCTATCATACCTAACTTTGGCATTAAGGACAAGATGCCATAAATGCTTCCTTAGGTGGTGCACGGGGAGGTATCCTCGGCAAGCTTACTCCACCGCTTAGCTAACTACTTCTTATTCGCTTGACATGCCTATGTGATGGGTGTTAAATGAGGGTAATCTGCCTTCCAGCAAGCCGCCATGTACTTAGTAAGAGCCACCTAGTTGCACAAGGGCTCGACACCGCACCGATAAGTGGCTGGTGTCCTGGTGTGGTGGAGTGGTGGCAACTGGATCACGCTTGCCGGGACAGGGCTTGCCGGGCCTTCTCGGAGGGCGTGTTTGCTTTGGCCCCTAGTAGCTACAGAGACGTGATTGGTGCGGCTTGGCCTTGCTCCTAGCTGTTGTGTTGACCTTGCCGGCCTCGCCTGGCCAGCAAAGGATACTTCCCTAGGAATCTTTATCTCATATGTTGGCTTTGTCTTCTTTATGCACTCCTTGATCTTATGAAGAGCGGCTTCTCTAGCCTTGCTTGGACTTAGCTGGTCTTGCTTTGTTGGGTGGTTATGGCCCCGGTGTTGGGAATCGTTGCATGGAAAACAAAAAAGATTCTATGCACACGTAATAATCTATCCATGGAGATGCATAGCAACGAAGGGGAGAGTGTGTCTACGTAGCCCCGTAGACCATAAGCGGAAGCGTTTCACAACGTGGTCGATGTAGTCAAACTTCTTCGCGCTTCAATCGATCAAGTACCAAACGCACGTCACCTCCGTGTTCTGCACATGTTCAGCTTGGTGACGTCCCTCGCCTTCTCGATCTAGCAAGACGTCGAGGTAGTAGATGAGTTTTGTCAGCACGACGGCATGGTGACGGTGATGGTGAAGTGGTATCCACAGGGCTTCGCCTAAGCACTACGAAAATATGACCGGGGGTGTAAACGGTGGAGGGGGGCGCCGCACACGACTAGGCAATTGTCTGGGGTGTGCTAGGCGCCCCCTCCTCATATATATAGGTGGTAGGGAGAGGGAAGAGGCCAAGGGGCGCCCCAAGTAGGTCCGAATCCTACTTGGGCTCCTGCCCTTGGTCGCGCCCCCTCCATATTTGTCGGGGGGGGGGTGTCGGTGTCAAAACCGGCGGATGTCAGGTAGGGGGTCCCAATCTGTGCGTCTAAGGCTAATGGTAACAGGAGGCAAGGGACACGATGTTTTACCCAGGTTCGGGCCCTCTCGATGGAGGTAAAACCCTACTTCCTGCTTGATTGATCTTGATGATATGAGTATTACAAGAGTTGATCTACCACGAGATCATAGAGGCTAAACCCTAGAAGCTAGCCTATGATGATTATGATTGTCCCTATACGGACCAAACCCTCCGGTTTATATAGACACCGGAGGGGGCAAGGGTTTACACAGAGTCGGTTACAAAGAAGGAAATCTAATATCCGGATCGCCAAGCTTGTCTTCCACGCAAAGGAGAGTCCCATCCGGACACGGGACAAAGTCTTGAGTCTTGTATCTTCATGACCCAACAGTCCGGCCAAAGTATATAGTCCGGCTGTCCGGATACCCCCTAATCCAGGACTCCCTCAGTAGCCCCTGAACCAGGCTTCAATGACGATGAGTCCGGCGCGTAGATTGTCTTTGGCATTGCAAGGCGGGTTCCGTCTCCGAATACTCCAAAGTAGATTAAGGATTGTGTCCGGCTCTGTGAGATAATTTCCGCACACCATCGTAGAGAGCATAACACTTCACAAATCTGATCTGCTAACAACAATTTGTTTTTACGGTGTGCCCTTACGCCGTGGTCTGGTCCAGCACGGACCGGTTTTTCTCAGCCTGCCTTGATACGCGTTGCGAGGCGGTTTCATTGGCACGCCTCGCCAGAACAGAGATCGTGTTCCTCTTATCGCAGGATCCTCCATCAATATGAGCGCGTGCAACCCCACGACGCATGTTGGTATGACTCCGTGTTTTTAGGTAAGTCCCGAGCGGTTACGCTGAGGACGCTTGATATTCACCCCCTTTATAGAGGGGCCTCTATCCCTCTTTTCTACCACGCTCGCGCCTTTTCGCATCTCGAGTTCTAACACCCGAAGCCCAAGCTCAAGCACTTCGGATCTTCAATCATGTCCGGATCCAACCTTCACGGCCGGTGGATGGCCTCCTCGGTCACAGAGGAGGACATCGTGAAGCTTAGGGAGGTCAGATATCTGACCGCCGACATCAAGCACAGGCTTCCTGCTCCAGGGCAGGTCATCCCTACTCCCGAGCCCAACGAGAGTGTCGTATTTGTTTCTCACTTCCTCCATGGCTTAGGCTTCACCCTTGATCCCTTTGTGATAGGGCTCATGTTCTATTACGGGCTAGATTTTCATGATCTAGCTCCGGACGCCATCCTTCACATCTCGTCGTTCATCGTTGTGTGCGAAGCTTTTCTCCACGTCACCCCGCACTTCGGCTTATGGCTCAAGACCTTCAATGTGAAGCCGAAGATGATTGAGGGGAGACACGCGGAGTGCGGAGGTGCTGTAATAAGCAGGAATGCCGACGCCCCATGGCCAGAGGGCTCCTTCCCAGAGGTGTCCGATCTATGGCGGCGGAGGTGGTTTTACGTCACGGCTCCCAGAGGCACAAAGTGGGTGGCTGCCCCTGACTTCCTTCCGGGCCCTCCGCCTCAACTGGCGTCATGGGCCAATGTAGGACGGGATTGGGGGCCTGCTAATGATGTACCAACATTGGAGAGCCGCATCCGGGAGCTTCTCGAGAGGGACATTAGCCTCGTCAGCATAATTCAGGTAATTCTAGTCCGACGGATGTTGCCGTGCAAACGCCGGCCTCTCCGGATGTGGGAGTTCAATTCAGAAGGTCCATGGACTATTCTGCACTTCTTCGGCGTGACGCTCGAAGGGATGTGTAAGTTATTCTTCGGATCACAAGTAAAGTGTCCGGACACTACCGAGGATGCGGGCCTGAGCTGCAACCGCCCAGATACCCAAGTAAGTAACCTAGAAACTGAACACTTCGTTTATATTTATCATAACATTATTTTGAAAATCCTCCATGGCCAGGAATGGCTCAGCAAGGCGGAGAGAATCAGGTGTCCGGCGCCACTTCCCGAAGGCTCGCCTAGTCCCGCCATAGCCAAGATGCTTGATCGTGTGCTAAGTAAAGTGCCCTTCGGGAATGGCGAAGGGAATAATAGAGAAGCAGAACTTCACACATGGCACATCCAAACCGGGGGAATTGCTACCTCCCCAAAGGAGGATAGTCGGGGAGGGGAATCTAAGGTCTCCTCCCCTCGTGGGAAGAAGAGGGCCGCCTCCGAAGACTTGGATATGGAGGTGCCCAGACAAGGGAAGAAAACTTCACCAGGGGGCCCTGCCTCGAAGGGCGTCTTCACTGCGCCATGCCCGCAAACGGGCCAGCCCTCAGCCGAGCTGTAAGTTAATCGTAAATACAAAGCTAGTGCTTCCTCCTCCAAGAATAGTAACCAAGATCCATTCTTTGCAGTCTGGCTAGCAGCTCTTCTCGACAGAGTTCGTCTTCGGGGGATCTCCTTCCGGAGATGATGCTTCCGGAGATGATGGAGAGTGAAACCCCACCAACCTCTCCGCCTCATGGGGCGGGCGACCCCGAGGTGTCGTCACGGAGGAGTCCAGATTTGCCGAGGCCAGAAGCTAGTACTTCGGCCGCCCTGAGCCCGGAGCGTTCGGCTCCCACGGGGGGCGATAAGAAAGGTCCAGCACAGTTCAGCGACCGGCCGGATACGCTGACGGGCCTTCTGGAGCGAGCTTCTCTCTCGGAGGATCACCGTTCATTAATGAGCACGGTGCTTGAGAAGATTTCATCCGCCACAAGCGGGTTGAATGAAGATTTTATGAGCCTGTTCAGAGGCTTTGAGGTATGTAACAAAATACATAATTTTTGATTGTGGCGCATGTGCTAGGTGTGCTCCATATGGATAGTAGCCCCTGAGACTCTGGTTGCCAGCCCAAGGCGGCAAATGGAGGATCATATCGTTGAGTAATGATCATACTGTGTTTATGCATAGGTGGCTAAGGGTCCGGCAGCCGACCGGTCCGTTGAAGTCGCCGAACTGAGGCGACATATTGGAGTTATTGATGCCGATATCACACTTGTGAACGAGCGGCTTAACGAGTCACAAGGTATGTGCTCTGCTTTCCTTATTTGTTATAGGAAAAACTAAGAGGAGCATAATGTTAATGTTATATGCTTGGACTGTAGACGGAGCTGCTGTCGTGGAAGCCCTGAGGGCGGAACTTGCCCTGGCCAAGGAACAAGCCCGGGCTAGCAATGCGGCTGCCCTAAAGGCGGCTGAAGAGTTGAGAGCCGAACAGGATGCTCGTCGCCGAAGCGAAGACAAAATAGCCGAGATGGCTGTGGAGCTGAAAAATGCCGCCGACCGGTATGAGCTCCTTGAAAAAGAGAATAAGGCTAATTCAGCTAACCTGAAGAAGGCCCTTGATGCGGCCAAGGAGACGCGTTCCGAAATTAGGGATGCGCGGGAGGAGCTTCGATAGGCCGGAGAAATCATGGCTGGAAACCCCTATTTATTGCGGATGAAGTTCTTAGATCCGAAGTACGCTCCTCTGGATCAACGCTGGAGCCCTTCAGACGCGTATGTGGATCCGGCGAAGAGTGCGGCTGATGCGGACAAGTTTTTCAAGGATAAAAAAGATAATGAAGTGGAAAAGCTGTTCTGGTCGCAATTCAGTGCTCCAACGTGCCCATTGCCATTGAGCGAGAGGATGGCTGCTGTGGCCGAGCTCCATAGGTTGTCCGGTCTTGCAATGACGTCTGTATTAGACCATCTATGGCCGAAGGGGCCGAAGCCGGACAGTTATTTTGGTTTAGTGCAACAATTCCTTGGTGCCGTGTCGCGAATCGATGCCATGAAAAGGTCGGCGTGCATAGAGGGTGCACGGATGGCTGAAAGTGCGTTATATCGACTAGAGGGGGGGTGAATAGGCGATTTTTATGAATTCTTCACTGAGGAATTTGCCGGTGAGGAAATTCCTTAGTGAAGAACTACTAGCAGCGAAATAAGTACTCAGAAGTAAGCATAACAGGATACAAGCATGGTCATCATGAGGAAATGACGACTAGCACAGAGTACAGAAAGCGTAAACACAGGATAACAAGATGAAGACAAACAGACTGAAGAAATTGAACTGAGGAATTTGAGAAAGTCTTCAGTCAAAGTCTTCAAGCACAGATATGAACAAACATTCAACACAGTAATGAGGAAATGAAAGGGTTGAGGGAATAGAACTAGTTAGTTGGCGAAGACAATGATTTGGTAAACCAGTTCCAACTGCTATCTCAGTTGTACGTCTGGTTGGAGCGGCTGAGTATTTAAACTCGAGGACACGCAGTCTGGACACCCAGTCTCTGAGCCGCAACTTAGGACACCCAGTCCTCACCGTATTCTCCTTGAACTAAGACCACGCAGGCCTCGTCCAATCACTCGTGGTAAGTCTTTAGGTGACTTCCAAACCTTCACAGACTTGGTCACTCGGCAATCCACAATTCCTCTTGGATGCTCTAGACCTTGACGCCTAACCGTCTGGAAGAAGCATAGTCTTCAAAGGTAACAAGCGTCGGATCCACGCAGGATCAATTTCTTCAGTGATGCTCAATCACTTTGGGTTTGTGGGGGTTTGGTTTTGGGATTTTCCTCACTTGATGATTTTCGCTCAAAGTCCTCGGAGGATGGGTTGCTCTCAAATGACAAGTGTCAAGTTCTCTCGGAGCAGCCAACCAACTAGTGGTTGTAGGGGGCAGCTATTTATAGCCTAGGGAGCACCCCACATGATAAGACATAAATGCCCTTCAATGATATGACCGTTAGGTGGATAAGATATTTTGGGACAGCCGGCGCGCAGCACAGCAACGGTCGGAAATTTGACTCTCAAAGTCCTCAGGGCTATCATGTTCCTCACTGTGTAGGCAATTCGCACTAGCGAATTCCTAACTCCTCAGTCAGAGCAAAGTCATCAGTGACCAGAAGAACTGCGTCTCTGTCACTGAAGAACTTGACTGAACTGTATGAGATTTCCAATGGCTCCACTCGAAGGGATTGGTAGGTGTAGGATTTTGAGTTGAGCATCACATGGAAATTTTTCCTTAGTATTTCCTCGACCCCCTTTAACAGTACGGTGTTTCCTATGACTCAAGAAAGAGAAAATGAAACTACAAAAACAAAAGTCTTCACGCTTCATGTTCCTCAAATGAATACCAAGTCTTCAAGGTCACACCAATTTCTTCACTTTCAAAGTCTTCAGAAAGTCTTCAGAATATCAAAGTCTTCAGTCGAAGAACTTCATTTTTAGGGGTCGACTTTCTCTGTAAATATCAAACTCCTCATAGACTTATAGACCTGTGTACACTTACAAACGCATGAGTCCCTTAACCTATAAGTCTTCAATACACCAAAATCACTAAGGGGCACTAGATGCACTTACAATCTCCCCCTTTTTGGTGATTGATGACAACATAGGTTAAGTTTTCAACGGGGATAAACATATGAAGTGTAAATACTGAATTTGAGGAATTTGATTGCAAGATATAGAAGAACTCCCCCTGAAGGTGTGCATAGTGAGGAATTTGCGTTTGAGGCAATGCACATTTGAAGAGTTGAATCATGGAGAACTCCCCCTATATCTTGTAATTCATACACGCATTTGATATATAATATGAAGAATTTGAAATGCATGATGAAATATGGTGCCTGATGAGATTCAGCATGCGTGCAATAATATTTAACAAGGAATAAGCATGCAGAATAACACATCAAAAGTATCAGAGCACAGTGCATCAAAAGTATCAGAGCACTATGCGTCTTCCAAAAGTATTAGGGCACCATCGGGTTTAAGATTACAACTCGATCCAGTAAAAAGTTTCGAAAGAACGAGAGTTGTAACTTAACAAAACGCCCAATAATATAAACCCGCTTGAAGACTAACTCAGATTTCTCCCCCTTTGTCATCAAATGACCAAAAGGATCAAAACTGAGTACTAACGCCCCTGAAGAATTTCAAGCTGATGGAGGAGCGCCAGCATCGTCGGGGTTGTTTGTTGTAGCAGGGCCTGCCGCAGTGTCGTCCAAATCTTCATATTCATCAGTGTCACGCGATGAAGAATAAGAGCTGGCCACCAGATCAGGAACTTTGACCCTCTTGAATTTCTTCGGAGGTGGTGCAGACCAGTCAAATGCTTCCTTGAGACCCATAGTCTTCAGTTCTTCCGCGCTATAGACATGAGTGAGGACAGCCCAGGTGCGGTTGAGGGTTTCATGAAGGTGATAATGGTTTTTCTTCACTGCATTATGTGTTGAGGTCATTTTGTGAAGAACGGCAGCAAACTGACGCTTTACCCATTTATGATGGCGATCAACCTTCTGATGAAGACTGAGGAGTAGCTCACGATCAGTCATTACCCTGGGTGCTGTGGCTTGAGGATTTTGCTTGGCTGAGGTATTTGCGGCAGTGTCATGTGTGGCAGAATCGTCATTGGTAGAGTAAGATGTAGCCAGGCGAAATTGACCATCCAATGGACGAGTGCCTTCATCGATCACAGCAGCTACCTTGCCTTTATCATCAGATGATGAAACTGGCCTCTTGAGGACTTCAATGGGAGGCAAGTAGCTACCATGGTTCAGAGTGTCAGCTTTGTAATTCAGTGAAGATCTTGCCCTTATGAATCTCATAATCCAAGGCGCATAGGGCTTCAGCTCAAAAGGTGACATAGCAACATTTGCCAGAGTCCTCATGAAGAAATCATGGAAGTTGACGGGAACGCCATGAATGATGTTGAAAAGCATATTCTTCATGATGCCAACGACGTCTTCATCATTTGAGTCATGGCCTTTGATAGGACTCATTGTCTTCGTCAGGATGTGATAGACAGTCCGAGGCACATAGAGCAATTCCTTGACGAGGAATTTGGTTCGTGGGGCCTTCCATGGCTTCAAAGGCTTCATGAGCACTTGCATATAATGATTTGTCAGTTCAGGCACATTGTAGATGCAACGTGCACTGTCATGGGGAGGATCGAGAGGAAGAACACGAAGCAATTCAGTTGCTGGTGCCTTATAATGAGTGTTTTCAGTCATCCAATCTAGCACCCATGAATTGACATCTTCAGCATCTCCGGTGATATGCAGTGTGGCGTAGAACTGAAGAATGAGTTCTTCATTCCAATCACAGATATCAGTGCAGAAGTTCAGTAGTCCTGCATCGTGAATAACACTGAGGACTGGTTCGAAGCACGGCAGAGATTCCATATCCACATGAGGAATATGTTCATGATCGAAGATTTTGTCCTTGTCAAATAGCACTGAGGAATAGAAGTTGGCTTGACTAGCAGTCCAGAAACGCCTCTTCCTTATGCGAGCAAAGTCATATGGATTATAATCAGTGAAGAACACATGCTCAGGAAAGAAGTCTTCAGCCTTGAATTTTTGCTTGCTTGAGAACGGATTCTTCGGCTTGGGCAGAGGAGTGTCAGTGATTTGCAGCACAACCTCAGGAATCGCGAGCTCAAGTTCTTCAGGCTGAGGAATTTCTGGTTCCTCTTCTTGTGCAACTTGAGGATCAGCAACAGCAGGTTCTTCAGCACTAGTGGCTAGAATTTCTTCATGAACAGAAGGAGTGGGATGAGTTTCTTCAGAGCCCATCTGAACTGTGGTTGCCGGGGATTGAGGAATCTGTTGGATCGGTGTGAATGGAGGAGTATTGGGATGCTGACTTTCCCAAAAGTCATCATTCATCACTGGTGTAGTGCATCCAATATCCACATCTTCATCTTCTTTTTCAATTTCCTCAACACCAGCCTCTTCAGTTGTGAACTGAGGCCTAGGTGAGGAAATGACGGGCGTTGAAGGGAATGCTTCCACTTCAATTTCTTCATCAAGCTGCTCTGATGTAGCAGCAGAATGATTTTCTTCATCAGATCCGCTTGGGATCTTGTAGTCTTCTCCATAAGGAACAATTTCCTTTGATGACATGGAGGAAATCGGAACGACATCAATAGGATTTTCAAGAGAGCTGGTCATTGGCTTCATTTTCTTCGCAGCCGAAGAATTTGACGCAATTGATGCCTTCCTTTTCTTTACTGCAGCTCGCTCTGCAGCCTTGGTCTTCTTCACTTCATAAGCAGAAGGAAGAATAGGAGTTGGTGTAGGCGCGGGAGGAGCTGAGGACTTTGGTTGATTTTCTTCAGGCGCAACTGATGCAGTTGCCCTGATCTCTTCAGTTTCTTCAGGCGCACCACTAGTGGATGCCCTGGCAATTTCGTCAGCGGCTGGGATGGAGTCATCAGCCCTGGAACTTGTATTCTCATCAGCTGGCTGAAAGTCATCAGCGGTGCTGGCATGTTCTTCAGCAGGCTGAGCAGAGTCTGCAGCCTGAGGATTTTCTTATTGCGATGGGGCTGCAACAGTTGACATTTTCTTCGTCAGGTTGACGAATCTCACTTTGGCTCCTTGCCAATCAGCATTGTATGCATCGAAGTCTTTGCTGAGGGCTTGGATTTCAGATTGAGCCTGGAGAAGTTCTTCAGGTGTCAGTCTAACAACATTCTTCTTCAGAAGCTTCTCCTTTCTAGATTGAGCTCTCTTTATCTCTCTTGCCTTCTCATATTTCCATTTCTCTTGAGTGATGAAATGGGTCATCATGTGACTTTGACCGGGAGTCAGAGGATCAGGCATTGGAGTGTTTGGATCCTTGTGCCAGAGGTCAATGTAATCGAGGATTTTCCTTGGATCCAAAAGCAGTGGCACAGATGTGCCTTTGGCTCTAGCGGCCTTCACTTGCCTGTCACTGATGATTTCTGCAAGTTCTTCATCAGAAGCTTCATCATCAGAGGGCACTTGGAATGCAACCTGTTTCTTCCTTGGACTTGGCCGAGGACCGCGTCCAGCTGTTGCTTTAGTCTTCAACAGTGTGGGGCCTGATGAGGACATTGGTGCAGCTAAGGAACTTGCTGAGACACCAGAAGCAATTGAAAAACCAGTAGTCCTTTGGCATGTAGCCAGATGCACAGGAGTTGAGGACTTTGGTGGAGCAGTAGCAGTCTGAGGAATTTGCCGTGAGGGCATAGCTGAGGAACTTGGCCGTGAGGGCGCTGTCGGTGAAGCACTTGGCTTGCGAGCAGGCTTCTTTGGCATTGATTTCCTCGGCTTGACCGAGGTCTCAGCAGCAGCAGCAGCGGCAGAATCCTCATTGAATTTCCTCACTGCCTCCTTGGCTTGTCTTGCCAATTTTGCTTGGCGCCTAGCCCATTCTTCAGGAAAGTCCTCACCACGCTTGATGCTGGTGGGATCAGCTACTTGGCCAGGTGACAATGGAGCTCTTGGGCAAGGAGGATTTAAGGCGAATTTCTTCATCAGGGATCAGCTACTTTGCGCTGATTTTTGTTCTCTTTGCCAAACTTGGCTTCATCAGGTGTGCAATAATCCTTGTATATTTCATCAGGGATCTCGAAAGCAGTCATGACCTCAGGTTTCTTTCCTCCTTTCTGCGGTCTCTTTCCTTCAGACATATTCTTCAGATGAGGAATTTGAACAATTGAACACTCTGAAGAAGTATGCAGTTTTTCTTCGAGGAACGCTGCAAATGAGTTAAGTTGATGAGAACCTAGTGATTCAGCAGCGGACATGAGTACCTGTGAACAAAGTGTAGGTGCGAGGAATTTGGAGAGGTCATATGCGTTCTCAGAAGGTTTTTCGAAAAGACAAGTTTTGAGGAATTTGACCAGTTGAGTCTTGAGGAATTTCACTAAGCGCTCTTTGTCTTAGGTTCCAGAGTTGTACAGATCGAAAATCCACACAATTGAGGAATCTTGAAGAAAATGATTGCTTAGAGAAATGGATCAAGAGCATACAGTGTGTGAGGTGTTCATATGTGTGAAGATTTGAAGAATAAAACACCTTTGAAGATTTTCAGGAAAGCTTGAGAATCAAAGTGAGTAATAAAAGTAACTTTTAATTACCCGAACTGAAGAACACGATGAACTGAGATGAACAGCGGTGAAGTTCGTCAAGTTAGATCTCCCACGCCCTAACTTGGCAGAGGGAGACAGCTATGGCGGCAGCGGAGTGAAGATTTCCGCAACCAGTGCGAGTACGATGGCGACGAGGTCGAGGCAGCGAAGCTCTTCCTCACCGGCGACGATGGAGTAGCGGCGGCGCTAGGGTTTGAGGAGCTCGAGCGAGAGACAGCGACCGAGCGGAGTAAATGAAGTGAGGAAGGGGAGAGGGGTATTTATAGCCACGGTAAAAACTATTCGCCCGAAGATTTTGGGACGAACATGCCCCTGCCCTTTCTCCTTCACGCGACATGTGTCACCCACGTACTGTGCAGATGAGATCGTGTAAGATCGTGGGTGATTATAATAATGCATCGTGGGATGCAGAACGGTTTGAGCGGTAAAACCGAAAATCTGGATAAGATTTGTTTTAAAGTTTCGTTCGCAATTTCTTCAGCTGACAAGGACACAGTGAAGACTTTGAACGAGTTTCAAATTGAACGCACATGAAGAATTTGTGAATAGATTGGGTTGAGTATAGCATAGAGGGGGAAGGGTCCGATCACATTCACTTAGCAGAAAACACAACTTTAAGAGATAGCAATAAGTGAATGCTGTAGAGGACATAAACTCATATATATGTATATAGCCAATGAAGAAATACGACGGAAACAGTGAAGATTTTGCAAAGTTGAAGAATTTGAAAAACCGAAGAATTTCAAAAACTGAGAAAAACTCAAATTGAAGATTTTCAACTTCTTGTGGTGGCGTAACCCACCGTATAAGAATGATGATTTCAGACACCGCGTACAATTGTCGTAGGGTTCTGAGAATCAAATTCTTCATTAATTTCTTCACACTTAGAGTGTTATTCTTCATTGATTGAAGAAAAACGTTTCTTCATGTGTTGCACATCTAAGTCATCAATTTTGCATAAGTGTTAGGATGTGTGTCCTTTTCAAAGAACATTCGAAGACTCTAAGATATTTAGCTCACACCACAACTTGCTAAATCTCTTCTCATCCAAGGGCTTGGTGAAGATATCTGCTAGCTATTCTTCAGTCTTCACATGCTCGATGGAGATGTCGCCCTTCAACACATGATCATGAAGAAAATGATGACAAATCTGAATGTGCTTTGTCTTCGAGTGCTGAACTGGGTTGTGAGCAATTTTGATGGCACTCTCATTGTCGCAGAGGAGAGGCACATTCTTCACGTTGACGCCATAGTCCTTGAGGGTTTGCTTCATCCAAAGTAGTTGAGCACAGCATGAGCCAGCAGCAATGTATTCAGCTTCAGCAGTAGACAGTGATACACAGTTCTGTTTCTTCAAGGACCAACAGACCAAAGATCGTCCGAGGAAATGACAAGTGTCAGATGTTGACTTGCGGTCCACACGATCACCAGCATAGTCAAAGTCAGAATATCCAATGAGATCAAAAGCAGAGCCCTTGGGGTACCATAATCCTAGTGTTGGTGTGTGAGCTAGATATCGAAGAATATGCTTCACAGCCTTATGGTGTGATTCCTTCGGTGCAGCTTGAAATCGGGCACACATGCAAACACTAAGCATTATATTTGGCCTAGATGCACATAAGTACAATAAAGAACCAATCATGGAGCGGTATACCTTATGATCGAAGTCAATACCATTTTCATCAGTGCATAGATGGCCATTTGTGGGCATAGGGATTTTGACGCCTTTGCAATCTTGCATGCCGAATTTCCTCAGTACATCTTTGAGGTATTTCTCCTGAGATATGAATATGCCATTGCGTTGCTGACGAATTTGAAGACCTAAGAAGAATTTCAACTCTCCCATCATAGACATTTGATATTATTCACTCATCATATAGGCAAATTCATCACTATAACATTGGTCAGTACAGCCAAAGATAATATCATCAACATATATTTGGCACACAAACAGTTCACCATCATAAGATTTAGTAAAGAGAGTAGGGTCGAGTGAACCGGGTGTGAAGCCATTCTTCACGAAGAATTCCTTCAATGTATCATACCACGCCCGTGGGGCTTGCTTGAGGCCATAGAGGGCCTTATTGAGTCTGAAGACTTTGTCAGGATTCTTTGGATCTTCAAAACCTGGGGGTTGAGCAACATATACTTCTTCCTCAAGCTTACCATTGAGGAATGCACTTTTCACATCCATTTGATATAAGATGATATCATGATGGTTAGCATAAGCAAGTAATATGCGAATAGCCTCAAGTCTAGCAACAGGTGCAAAAGTTTCATCGAAATCAATTCCTTCAACCTGTGTGTAGCCTTGAGCTACTAGTCGTGCCTTATTCCTCACCACGAGGCCATTTTCATCTTGCTTGTTGCGGTAGATCCACTTTGTGCCAATGATATTATGCTTGCGAGGATCTGGGCGATTGACCAATTCCCAGACATTGTTTAGCTCGAACTGATGTAATTCTTCTTGCATAGCCTGAATCCACTCCGGCTCCAGAAATGCTTCATCTACCTTAGTGGGCTCTGTGATAGAGACAAAAGCATAGTGCCCACAAAAGTTAGATAAATGTGAAGCTTTTGAGCGTGTGAGAGGACCTGGTGCGCTAATGTCATCGATGATCTTCTCCACTTGCACTTCTTTTGCAACGCGAGGATGAGCTGGTTGTCGCTGAGGAATTTGATCAGCATTTTCTTCAGCACCATTTTCCTCATCATGTTCTTCAGGTGCATCAGCTCGACGTTCTTCATGAACAGGAATGAATTCTTCAGCAGATTCTTCAGTAGGAATGACATCCTCAGTTGCCTTGAGCTTGATAGCATCCTCAGGTGCTGGTTCATCTAACACAGAAGGTAGGTGCTCTCTTTGCGAGCCATTAGTTTCATCGAACCGCACATCTACAGTGTCAACAATCTTGTGAAGAACAATGTTGAAGACTCTGTAGGTGTGCGAGTCCTTTCCGTAACCAAGCATAAAACCTTCATGTGCTTTCGGTGCAAATTTAGAGTTGTGGTGAGGATTTCTAATCCAACATTTAGCACCGAAGACTTTGAAATAACTCACATTGGGTTTCTTGTCAGTGAGGAGTTCATAGGCCGTTTTCTTGAAGAATTTGTGAAGATATACTCTGTTGATGATGTGGCACGCAGTATCAATTGCATCAATCCAAAAACGCTGAGGCGTTTTGTATTCATCAAGCATAGTGCAAGCCATCTCAACAAGAGTTCTGTTCTTGTGCTCCACGACGCCATTTTGCTGAGGAGTATAAGGAGCAGATAACTCATGAGTAATACCAAGTTCATCAAGATAGGCATCAAGACCGGAGTTCTTGAACTCAGTTCCATTGTCACTTATGATATGCTTGATCTTCACACCAAAGTTGGTTGAAGCCCTCGAGGAAAATCGTTTGAAGACTTCCTGCACTTCATGTTTGTAAGTAACAATGTGTACCCATGTATATCGAGAATAATCATCAACAATGACAAAACCATATAGAGATGCATCATTAGTGACTGCTGAGTAATGATTAGGTCCAAAGAGGTCCATGTGAAGCAATTCGAATGGACGGGTAGTGGTCATGATAGTCTTCGCTGGATGCTTGGCCTTGGTCATTTTTCCAGCTTCACAGGCTCCGCATAAGTGATCCTTGAGGAATTTGACATTCTCAATGCCAATGACATGCTTCTTCTTCGCAAGCGTGTGCAAATTCCTCATGCCTGCGTGACCAAGTCGTCGATGCCATAGCCAGCCTTCTGAAGCTTTTGCAAGTAGACACACGGCTGGTTGTGGTCCTGTAGAGAAATCAATAATATACAAATCTCCTCTCCTAAAGCCTTCGAAGACTTTGGAATTGTCAGCTTCCATAATCACAACACAATGATACTTGCCAAAGACAACAACCATATCAAGATCACAAAGCATTGAGACTGACATGAGATTGTATCCTAAGGACTCAACAAGCATGACTTTGTCCATGTGTTTATCCTTAGAGATCGCAACCTTACCAAGACCCAATACCTGACTTTTGCCTTTGTCAGCAAAGATGATATGCTTCAGAGGTGACGGTGATAAAGGAGCATCCATCAATAGATTCTTGTCACCAGTCATGTGATTCGTACATCCACTATCGAGGACCCATTCAGTAGTTTTGGGTTGATCATCCTGCAGATGAATTAGTGTAGCTTACAATCTCATATGCTTCATCAGTGAAGAATATGATATCAAGTTCATCAGATGAATTTCATCAAGCAGTAAACAGATATAGCAGTATGAGGACGTGTGAAATGAAAGTTCATTTCATCATGGTTCGCCTGCGTCCTTTCAGGCATTTTGTCAGGTCCCCAGCAAATTCTTCAGATGTTAAAGCACGTCTGGAGACCTGACCCTGCAGAAGAGATTAGTTCTTTTTCTTCACCACCCACATCTGGAGGGGTGGCAAAGAATTCATCACTCTGCGAGCACCATATGAGAAAGGTGGCAAAGATGCCAAACTGTTTCGTTTCACATAAGAGGGGTTAGGGTAAGCATATGAATAAGCAGAGTAATTCTTCGAGGACTTATGAACATAATGGTTTGAAGAATAATGCACATATTCATAGCCCTTAGCTCTACCCTGCGAGACAGAGTTGTTAGCACGATGATAATCATATGAGGACTTTGATCCTATTGAGGAATTTGATCCATGTGAGGAATTTGGTCCGTATGAGGACTTGGATCCATATGAAGAGTTTGGTCCATATGAAGAATTTGATCTGGGGTTCCTGTTCTTCACAGGTGGTGTCATGAGGACATTCACCTGAAGACTTTCAAGGCACTTCTTTGGAACCCAGATTTTCTTCATAGGGGAACCGTTCCTGCAGTTAGTGCCAACATATCTAGCAAATACTTCACCATTCTGATTTTTGAACAGTTTATAGTTGGAGTCAAATGACTCATCAGAAGAATGAGGAGATTCACATGTAAAGCCAGATAAGTTAGATGGATCAACTGGAGGTCCCTTTGCAGCAACCCATGAGGTTTTGGGGTACTGCTCAGGCTTCCAATATGTTCCATCAGCATTGAGTTTCCTCTCAAAGGCAATACCCTCTTTCCTAGGGTTTCTGTTGAGGCTTTTTAAGCACATCACAAAGAGTCTGATGCCCTTTGAGGCTTTTGTACATGCCTGTCATGTACAATTCCTTCAGCCCTGCATTGACAGTGATACTAGCAATGTCCTCAGATGAGGAATTAGTGATAGCAGAGGCAGATGAAGAATTTGTAACAGTTGAAGCATTTGAACATTCAGGTGAAGAATTAGCAGATTCACGTTCAATGCACTTTAAGCATGGAGGAACAAATTCTTCCTGAGAAGCGCTGATTTGCTGAGCTAGTAATGAATCGCGCTCCTTCTGAAGATCTTCATAACACACTCTTAGCTTTTCAAGATCTTCCTTTCTTTGAAGAGATTCAAGAGAAAGCTTCTCGTGATCTTGCTTTTCTTGAAGAAATTCATAAGAAAGTTTCTCATGATCAGATAAGAGAGTGTTATGATGACTTTGAAGGTTATCAAACCTAGACTGAAGTCTCTGAAGATTTTCAGTCAGGGCTTTAGTGCGATCCATTTCTTCACCCAACATATCATCACTTTTGTCTAGCATGTTTTGAACCTTCTCAAAAGCCCTTTGTTGTTTCACAGCAATCTTAGCAAGTTTAGAGTAGCTGGGCTTGAGATCCTCATCAGATTCATTTTCACTAGATTCAGAGGAGTTGTATTTGAGTACCTTTGCACCTTTTGCCATGAAGCAATAGGTGGGAGCGTAGTCATCATTATCTTCATCAGGCTTGTCGGTTGAGTCAGTTTCTTCAGTGTTGAAGATGGACTTGCTGACGAAAGCAGTAGCGAAAGCCAGACTCGCCACACCAGATTCAGATTCTTCAGATTCCTCCTCTTCATCATTTTCCTCAGATTCAGCTTCAGAGTCCATTTCCTTGCCAATGAATGCCCGAGCCTTCTTGGAGCTGCTCTTCTTGTGAGATGAAGACTTCGAGGATTTTGATGACGAAGATTTTGACGATTTCTTCTTCTTCTTCGCATCATCAGAACTGTAATCCTTGTATTTCTTCTTCTTCATTTCCTTTTCCCACTTAGGACAATCTTGAATATAGTGACCAGGTTTCTTGCATTTGTGGCATAGCCTTCTCTTATAGTCACTGGATGAGAAATCACTGCTTCTTGAGGATTTTCCAAAGCGACCACGTCTTGGGAACTTCTGGAATTTCTTCACGAGCAGTGCTAGCTCCTGGCTCAATTCTTCAGGATCACCAAGGCTACTACCAGAATCCTCATATTCAGAGTCGGACACAACCTTGGCCTTCAGGGCACGTGGTTTGCCATAGTTTGAACCATAGAGATCTCTCTTTTCAGCAAGCTGGAACTCGTGAGTATTTAGCCTTTCGAGGATATCGGCAAGATCAAGAGACTTGTAATCAGCACGTTCTTGTATCATCAGTCCCAGAGTGTCAAATGAGGAATCAAGCGATCTCAACAGTTTCTTCACCACTTCATGATCAGTGATGTCAGTGGCACCGAGGGCTTGAAGCTCATTTGAAATGTCAGTGAGGCGATCAAAGGTTTGTTGGACATTTTCATTGTCGAGTCTTTTGAAGCGGTTGAAGAGATTCTGAAGAACATCAACTCGAGAGTCACGCTGAGTTGAGACTCCTTCATTTACTTTGGACAGCCTATCCCAGATAAGCTTAGCAGTTTCCAAAGCACTCACTCTTCCATACTGTCCTTTACTCAGATGGCCACATATGATATTCTTCGCTTGAGAGTCGAGTTGCTTGAATCTCTTCACATCGGTAGCGTTCAGTGAGGGTGAGACAGAGGGAACACCATTTTCCACAACATACCAGAGATCGTTATCAATTGCCTCAAGATGCATTCACATCTTGTTCTTCCAGTAGGGGTAGTCCGTCCCATCAAAGGTAGGACACCCAGCCGAGACCTTGATCATACCTGCGGTCGACATAACTAAAACTCCAGGCGGTTAAACCAAAATCACACAGAACAAGGGAGTACCTTGCTCTGATACCAATTGAAAGTGCGTTATATCGACTAGAGGGGGGGGTGACTAGGCGATTTTTATGAATTCTTCACTGAGGAATTTGCCGGTGAGGAAATTCCTTAGTGAAAACTACTAGCAGCGGAATAAGTACTCAGAAGTAAGCATAACAGGATACAAGCATGGTCATCATGATGAAATGATGACTAGCATAGAGTACAGAAAGCGTAAACACAGGATAACAAGATGAAGACAAACAGACTGAAGAAATTGAACTGAGGAATTTGAGAAAGTCTTCAGTCAAAGTCTTCAAGCACAGATATGAACAAACATTCAACATAGTAATGAGGAAATGAAAGGGTTGAGGGAATAGAACCAGTTAGTTGGTGAAGACAATGATTTGGTAAACCAGTTCCAACTGCTGTCTCAGTTGTACGTCTGGTTGGAGCGGCTGAGTATTTAAACTCGAGGACACGCAGTCCCGGACACCCAGTCTCTGAGCCGCAACTCAGGACACCTAGTCCTCACCGTATTCTCCTTGAACTAAGACCACACAGGCCTCGTCCAATCACTCGTGGTAAGTCTTCAGGTGACTTCCAAACCTTCACAGACTTGGTCACTCGGCAATCCACAATTCCTCTTGGATGCTCTAGACCTTGACGCCTAACCGTCTGGAAGAAGCACAGTCTTCAAAGGTAACAAGCGTCGGATCCACGCAGCATCAATTTCTTCAGTGATGCTCAATCACTTTGGGTTTGTGGGGGTTTGGTTTTGGGATTTTCCTCACTTGATGATTTTCGCTCAAAGTCCTCGGAGGATGGGTTGCTCTCAAATGACAAGTGTCAAGTTCTCTCGGAGCAGCCAACCAACTAGTGGTTGTAGGGGGCGGCTATTTATAGCCTAGGGAGCAGCCCGACATGATAAGGCATAAATGCCCTTCAATGATATGACCGTTAGGTGGATAAGATATTTTGGGACAGCCGGCGCGCAGCACAGTAACGGTCGGAAATTTGACTCTCAAAGTCCTCAGGGCTATCATGTTCCTCATTGTGTATGCAATTCGCACTGGCGAATTCCTAACTCCTCAGTCAGAGCAAAGTCATCAGTGACCAGAAGAACTGCGTCTCTGTCACTGAAGAACTTGACTGAACTGTATGAGATTTCCAATGGCTCCACTCGAAGGGATTGGTAGGTGTAGGATTTTGAGTTGAGCATCACATGGAAATTTTTCCTTAGTATTTCCTCGACCCCCTTTAATAGTACGGTGTTTCCTATGACTCAAGAAAGAGAAAATGAAACTACGAAAACAAAAGTCTTCACGCTTCATGTTCCTCAAATGAATACCAAGTCTTCAAGGTCACACCAATTTCTTCACTTTCAAAGTCTTCAGAAAGTCTTTAGAATATCAAAGTCTTCAGTCGAAGAACTTCATTTTTAGGGGTCGACTTTCTCTGTAAATATCAAACTCCTCATAGACTTATAGACCTGTGTACACTTACAAACGCATCAGTCCCTTAACCTATAAGTCTTCAATACACCAAAATCACTAAGGGGCACTAGATGCACTTACAACCACATTTGAAGGGGTGATACCAGGCGTTGAAGCCCGCTGCAGGGGCTCCCTCGTACTAGAGGTGACATTCGGTTCCCCATGCAACTTCAGAAGCGAAGAACTACTCTTCACCATCGCCCCCCTCCAAAGTGGTTATCATGCATTACTCGGGAGAACGGCCTTCGCCCGCTTCAACGCAGTACCGCACTACGCCTACCTTAAACTCAAGATGCCCGGTCCACATTGCGTCATCACCGTCAACGGAAATACAGAGCATTCCTTACGCGCGGAAGAGTATGAGACGACTCCAGCAGCCGGACTCTAAGCGGCCTCTAATACCAGAACGCATGATTGGTCGTTAAGACCATGGACACGGTTAGACGAGTCCGGCAGCCCAGATAAACTTGATCTGGGCACCACACACGTAATCCCATAGAGGACACCAGGGGCTATAGATATTTAATAAAGCCCAACTCTTGGCTTGACCTTATTAACAGACCAATGTCTTACACTTTTACTATCCATTGGTGATAGCCAACTCTTCGCACGCTTCCGTCATACTCTTCTACATGAGTTTTCCTTTTTACAGACACCATTCGTGCGACACCCTCCCAGGACACAGCACAACGGAGACAAAGGCGCAGACGTGCAGCAGGGCCCCGCTCAAAGGTTTCTCTTTAGATTAAGCCCCTGTGTAAACCTTCTTTATTGTCTCTTGTTGCTTACACATCCCATGGGTACTACACCCACAGAGGATACTGCCGTTATTGGCATTTCGCCATGACAGACTAATGCACGTACCTGGAAATACAGGGTTCATAATAAAGGGCGTTACTCAGCCCAGTATATGTTATAAAGTCCGAATACCTTCGGGAGTGTTCGGCATCGCGAGTTTGGCCTTATATGCATCAGCTCTGAATCATGTCTTTGGTCAAATGTTGGGTTTGCCCGGCTCCTGGGTTTTCCGCCTTACGTTCCGTTCTTATCGGCTAAGGCGGCCAAAGGAGAACTACTGCGATTCTGCCCTGGTTATTCCGGATGAGCACCTCGGTAGAGAAAGCCAAAAACTGACTGTCATGATATAGCGAGAGACTGTTCAACCACTCGAAGACTTATCGGAATCTTTAGGATTCCTCCGCATTAACGAAGGACCATTTCCCGGTCATGTACACACACGCCCGTATTCGGATGCACCCAAAGGTACAAGGGGCTACATAGTAGCCCCACCATCAAACTCCTATGGCGAAGTGAAAGTGTTAAAGCTATATAGTCCGGTTGCCTAGTTTGACGTGCGATCACCTCCTTAATGGACCAAGACGTTGGATCAAGTGTGATTACGCACATTTTTGCGAACACCCCCGCATTGTATGCGTGGGGGCTGAAGCCAACGACTACTAACTTTCAGATTACATATATACATAAAATGGCCGCACGGGAGGCACAATAGCACTTTCGGGCGAAAAGTATAAACATAGCCTCATAATTACAATAAAATTGTTTTTACAATAAAACAATTTGTCACTCGAACATGACATTCTTCGAGCACTGAGCCTCTATTAAACAAGCACCTTCTGCTACATGCTTCAAGATGTGCTCGGCCGGATCCTGGCTTCCCGCCGGATTCTGGGTCGCAATGATGGTGGCCTCCATATCTGTCCAATATGCCTTAACGCAGGCAAGAGCCATTGTAAGTGCATCTAGTGCCCCTTAGTGATTTTGGTGTATTGAAGACTTATAGGTTAAGGGACTGATGCGTTTGTAAGTGTACACAGGTCTGTAAGTCTATGAGGAGTTTGATATTTATAGAGAAAGTCGACCCCTAAAAATGAAGTTCTTCGACTGAAGACTTTGATATTCTGAAGACTTTCTGAAGACTTTGAAAGTGAAGAAATTGGTGTGACCTTGAAGACTTGGTATTCATTTGAGGAACATGAAGCGTGAAGACTTTTGTTTTTGTAGTTTCATTTTCTCTTTCTTGAGTCATAGGAAACACCATACTATTAAAGGGGGTCGAGGAAATACTAAGGAAAAATTTCCATGTGATGCTCAACTCAAAATCCTACACGTACCAATCCCTTCGAGTGGAGCCATTGGAAATCTCATACAGTTCAGTCCAAGTTCTTCAGTGATAGAGACGTAGTTCTTCTGGTCACTGATGACTTTGCTCTGACTGAGGAGTTAGGAATTCGCCAGTGCGAATTGCATACACAGTGAGGAACATGATAGCCCTGAGGACTTTGAGAGTCAAATTTCCGACCGTTGCTGTGCTGCGCGCCGGCTGTCCCAAAATATCTTATCCACCTAACGGTCATATCATTGAAGGGCATTTATGTCTTATCATGTCGGGCTGCTCCCTAGGCTATAAATAGCCGCCCCCTACAACCACTAATTGGTTGGCTGCTCCGAGAGAACTTGACACTTGTCATTTGAGAGCAACCCATCCTCCGAGGACTTTGAGCGAAAATCATCAAGTGAGGAAAATCCCAAAACCAAACCCCCACAAACCCAAAGTGATTGAGCATCACTGAAGAAATTGATCCTGCGTGGATCCGACGCTTGTTACCTTTGAAGACTGTGCTTCTTCCAGACGGTTAGGCGTCATGGTCTAGAGCATCCAAGAGGAATTGTGGATTGCCGAGTGACCAAGTCTGTGAAGGTTTGGAAGTCACCTGAAGACTTACCACGAGTGATTGGACGAGGCCTGCGTGGTCTTAGTTCAAGGAGAATATGGTGAGGACTGGGTGTCCTGAGTTGCGGCTCAGAGACTGGGTGTCCGGGACTGCGTGTCCTCGAGTTTAAATACTCAGCCGCTCCAACCAGACGTACAACTGAGACAACAGTTGGAACTGGTTTACCAAATCATTGTATTCACCAACTAACTGGTTCTATTCCCTCAACCTTTCCTCATTACTGTGTTGAATGTTTGTTCATATCTGTGCTTGAAGACTTTGACTGAAGAGTTTCTCAAATTCCTCAGTTCAATTTCTTCAGTCTGTTTGTCTTCATCTTGTTATCCCGTGTTTGCGCTTTCTGTACTCTGTGCTAGTCGTCATTTCATCATGATGACCATGCTTGTATCCTGTTATGCTTACTTCTTAGTACTTATTCCGCTGCTAGTAGTTCTTCACTAAGGAATTTCCTCACCGGCAAATTCCTCAGTGAAGAATTCATAAAAATCGCCTATTCACCCCCCCTCTAGTCGATATAACGCACTTTCAATTGGTATCAGAGCAAGGTACTCCCTTGTTCTGTGTGATTTTGGTTTAACCGCCTGGAGTTTTAGTTATGTCGACCGCAGGTATGATCAAGGTCTCGGCTGGGTGTCCTACCTTTGATAGGACGGACTACCCCTACCGGAAGAACAAGATGCGAATGCATCTTGAGGCAATTGATAACGATCTCTGGTATGTTGTGGAAAATGGTGTTCCCTCTGTCTCACCCTCACTGAACGCTACCGATATGAAGAGATTCAAGCAACTCGACTCTCAAGCGAAGAATATCATATGTGGCCATTTGAGTAAAGGACAGTATGGAAGAGTGAGTGCTTTGGCAACTGCTAAGCTTATCTGGGACAGGTTGTCCAAAGTAAATGAAGGAGTCTCAACTCAGCGTGACTCTCGTGTTGATGTTCTTCGGAATCTGTTCAACCGCTTCAAAAGACTCGACAATGAAAATGTCCAACAAACCTTTGATCGCCTCACTGACATTTCAAATGAGCTTCAAGCCCTCGGTGCCACTGACATCACTGATCATGAAGTGGTGAAGAAACTGTTGAGATCGCTTGATTCCTCATTTGACACTCTGGGACTGATGATACAAGAATGTGCTGATTACAAGTCTCTTGATCCCGCCGATATCCTCGAAAGGCTAAATACTCACGAGTTCCAGCTTGCTGAAAAGAGAGATCTCTATGGTTCAAACTATGGCAAACCACGTGCCTTGAAGGCCAAGGCTGTGTCCGACTCTGAATATGAGGATTCTGGTAGTAGCCTTGGTGATCCTGAAGAATTGAGCCAGGAGCTAGCACTGCTCGTGAAGAAATTCCAGAAGTTCCCAAGATGTGGTCGCTTTGGAAAATCCTCAAGAAGCAGTGATTTCTCATCCAGTGACTATAAGAGAAGGCTATGCCACAAATGCAAGAAACCTGGTCACTATATTCAAGATTGTCCTAAGTGGGAAAAGGAAATGAAGAAGAAGAAATACAAGGATTACAGTTTTGATGATGCGAAGAAGAAGAAGAAATCGTCAAAATCTTCGTCATCAAAATCCTCGAAGTCTTCATCTCACAAGAAGAGCAGCTCCAAGAAGGCTCGGGCATTCATTGGCAAGGAAATGGACTCTAAAGCTGAATCTGAGGAAAATGATGAAGAGGAGGAATCTGAAGAATCTGAATCTGGTGTGGCGAGTCTGGCTTTCGCTACTGCTTTCGTCAGCAAGTCCATCTTCAACACTGAAGAAACTGACTCAACCAACAAGCCTGATGAAGATAATGATGACTACGCTCCCACCTATTGCTTCATGGCAAAAGGTGCAAAGGTACTCAAATACAACTCCTCTGAATCTAGTGAAAATGAATCTGATGAGGATCTCAAGCCCAGCTACTCTAAACTTGCTAAGATTGCTGTGAAACAACAAAGGGCTTTTGAGAAGGTTCAAAACATGCTAGACAAAAGTGATGATATGTTGGGTGAAGAAATGGATCGCACTAAAGCCCTGACTGAAAATCTTCAGAGACTTCAGTCTAGGGTTGATAGCCTTCAAAGTCATCATAACACTCTCTTATCTGATCATGAGAAACTTTCTTATGAATTTCTTCAAGAAAAGCAAGATCACGAGAAGCTTTCTCTTGAATCTCTTCAAAGAAAGGAAGATCTTGAAAAGCTAAGAGTGTGTTATGAAGATCTTCAGAAGGAGCACGATTCATTACTAGCTCAGCAAATTAACGCTTCTCAAGAAGAATTTGTTCCTCCATGCTTAAAGTGCATTGAACGTGAATCTGCTAATTCTTCACCTGAATGTTCAAATGCTTCAACTGTTACAAATTCTTCATCTGCCTCTGCTATCACTAATTCCTCATCTGAGGACATTGCTAGTATCACTATCAATGCAGGGCTGAAGGAATTGTACATGACAGGCATGTACAAAAGCCTCAAAGGGCATCAGACTCTTTGTGATGTGCTTAAAAAGCAGATCCTCAACAGAAACCCTAGGAAAGAGGGTATTGCCTTTGAGAGGAAACTCAATGCTGATGGAACATATTGGAAGCCTGAGTAGTACCCCAAAACCTCATGGGTTGCTGCAAAGGGACCTCCAGTTGATCCATCTAACTTATCTGGCTTTACATGTGAATCTCCTCATTCTTCTGATGAGTCATTTGACTCCAACTATAAACTGTTCAAAAATCAGAATGGTGAAGTATTTGCTAGATATGTTGGCACTAACTGCTGGAACGGTTCCCCTATGAAGAAAATCTGGGTTCCAAAGAAGTGCCTTGAAATTCTTCAGGTGAATGTCCTCATGACACCACCTATGAAGAACAGGAACCCCAGATCAAATTCTTCATATGGACCAAACTCTTCATATGGATCCAAGTCCTCATACGGACCAAATTCCTCACATGGATCAAATTCCTCAAAAGGATCAAAGTCCTCATATGATTATCATCGTGCTAACAACTCTGTCTCGCAGGGTAGAGCTAAGGGCTATGAATATGTGCATTATTCTTCAAACCATTATGTTCATAAGTCCTCGAAGAATTACTCTGCTTATTCATATGCTTACCCTAACCCCTCTTATGTGAAACAAAACGGGTTGGCATCTTTGCCACCTTCCTCATATGGTGCTCGCAGAGTGATGAATTCTTTGCCTCCCCTCCAGATGTGGGTGGTGAAGAAAAAGAACTAATCTCTTCTGCAGGGTCAGGTCTCCAGACGTGCTTTAACATCTGAAGAATTTGCTGGGGACCTGACAAAATGCCTGAAAGGACGCAGGCGAACCATGATGAAATGAACTTTCATTTCACACGTCCTCATACTGCTATATCTGTTTACTGCTTGATGAAATTCATCTGATGAACTTGATATCATATTCTTCACTGATGAAGCATATGAGATTGTAAGCTACACTAATTCATCTGCAGGATGATCAACCCAAAACTACTGAATGGGTCCTCGATAGTGGATATACGAATCACATGACTGGTGACAAGAATCTATTGATGGATGCTCCTTTATCACCGTCACCTCTGAAGCATATCATCTTTGCTGACAAAGGCAAAAGTCAGGTATTGGGTCTTGGTAAGGTTGCGATCTCTAAGGATAAACACATGGACAAAGTCATGCTTGTTGAGTCCTTAGGATACAATCTCATGTCAGTCTCAATGCTTTGTGGTCTTGATATGGTTGTTGTCTTTGGCAAGTATCGCTGTGTTGTGATTATGGAAGCTGACAATTCCAAAGTCTTCGAAGGCTTTAGGAGAGGAGATTTGTATATTGTTGATTTCTCTACAGGACCACAACCAGCCGTGTGTCTACTTGCAAAAGCTTCAGAAGGCTGGCTATGGCATCGACGACTTGGTCACGCAGGCATGAGGAATTTGCACACGCTTGCGAAGAAGAAGCATGTCATTGGCATTGAGAATGTCAAATTCCTCAAGGATCACTTATGCGGAGCCTGTGAAGCTGGAAAAATGACCAAGGCCAAGCATCCAGCGAAGACTATCATGACCACTACCCGTCCATTCGAATTGCTTCACATGGACCTCTTTGGACCTAATCATTACTCAGCAGTCACTAATGATGCATCTCTATATGGTTTTGTCATTGTTGATGATTATTCTCGATATACATGGGTACACATTGTTACTTACAAACATGAAGTGCAGGAAGTCTTCAAACGATTTTCCTCGAGGGCTTCAACCAACTTTGGTGTGAAGATCAAGCATATCAGAAGTGACAATGGAACTGAGTTCAAGAACTCCGGTCTTGATGCCTATCTTGATGAACTTGGTATTACTCATGAGTTATCTGCTCCTTATACTCCTCAGCAAAATGGCGTCGTGGAGCGCAAGAACAGAACTCTTGTTGAGATGGCTTGCACTATGCTTGATGAATACAAAACGCCTCAGCGTTTTTGGATTGATGCAATTGATACTGCGTGCCACATCATCAACAGAGTATATCTTCACAAATTCTTCAAGAAAACGGCCTATGAACTCCTCACTGACAAGAAACCCAATGTGAGTTATTTCAAAGTCTTCGGTGCTAAATGTTGGATTAGAAATCCTCACCACAACTCTAAATTTGCACCGAAAGCACATGAAGGTTTTATGCTTGGTTACGGAAAGGACTCGCACACCTACAGAGTCTTCAACATTGTTCTTCACAAGATTGTTGACACTGTAGATGTGCGGTTCGATGAAACTAATGGCTGGCAAAGAGAGCACCTACCTTCTGTGTTAGATGAACCAGCACCTGAGGATGCTATCAAGCTCAAGGCAACTGAGGATGTCATTCCTACTGAAGAATCTGCTGAAGAATTCATTCCTGTTCATGAAGAACGTCGAGCTGATGCACCTGAAGAACATGATGAGGAAAATGGTGCTGAAGAAAATGCTGATCAAATTCCTCAGCGACAACCAGCTCATCCTCGCATTGCAAAAGAAGTGCAAGTGGAGAAGATCATCGATGACATTAGCGCACCAGGTCCTCTCACACGCTCAAAAGCTTCACATTTATCTAACTTTTGTGGGCACTATGCTTTTGTCTCTATCACAGAGCCCACTAAGGTAGATGAAGCATTTCTGGAGCCGGAGTGGATTCAGGCTATGCAAGAAGAATTACATCAGTTCGAGCTAAACAATGTCTGGGAATTGGTCAATCGCCCAGATCCTCGCAAGCATAATATCATTGGCACAAAGTGGATCTACCGCAACAAGCAAGATGAAAATGGCCTTGTGGTGAGGAATAAGGCACGACTAGTAGCTCAAGGCTACACACAGGTTGAAGGAATTGATTTCGATGAAACTTTTGCACCTATTGCTAGACTTGAGCCTATTCGCATATTACTTGCTTACGCTAACCATCATGATATCATCTCATATCAAATGGATGTGAAAAGTGCATTCCTCAATGGTAAGCTTGAGGAAGAAGTATATGTTGCTCAACCCCCAGGTTTTGAAGATCCAAAGAATCCTGACAAAGTCTTCAGACTCAATAAGGCCCTCTATGGCCTCAAGCAAGCCCCACGGGCGTGGTATGATACATTGAAGGAATTCTTCGTGAAGAATGGCTTCACACCCGGTTCACTCGACCCTACTCTCTTTACTAAGTCTTATGATGGTGAACTGTTTGTGTGCCAAATATATGTTAATGATATTATCTTTGGCTGTACTGACCAACGTTATAGTGATGAATTTGCCTATATGATGAGTGAATAATATCAAATGTTTATGATGGGAGAGTTGAAATTCTTCTTAGGTCTTCAAATTCATCAGCAGCGCAATGGCATATTCATATCTCAGGAGAAATACCTCAAAGATGTACTGAGGAAATTCGGCATGCAAGATTGCAAAGGCGTCAAAATCCCTATGCCCACAAATGGCCATCTATGCACTGATGAAAATGGTATTGACTTCGATCATAAGGTATACCGCTCCATGATTGGTTCTTTATTGTACTTATGTGCATCTAGGCCAGATATAATGCTTAGTGTTTGCATGTGTGCCCGATTTCAAGCTGCACCGAAGGAATCACACCATAAGGCTGTGAAGCATATTCTTCAATATCTAGCTCACACACCAACACTAGGATTATGGTACCCCAAAGGCTCTGCTTTTGATCTCATTGGATATTCTGACTCTGACTATGCTGGTGATCGTGTGGACCGCAAGTCAACATCTGACACTTGTCATTTCCTCGGACGATCTTTGGTCTGTTGGTCCTTGAAGAAACATAACTGCGTATCACTGTCTACTGCTGAAGCTGAATACATTGTTGCTGGCTCATGCTGTGCTCAACTGCTTTGGATGAAGCAAACCCTCAAGGACTATGGCGTCAACGTGAAGAATGTGCCTCTCCTCTGCGGCAATGAGAGTGCCATCAAAATTGCTCACAACCCAGTTCAGCACTCGAAGACAAAGCACATTCAGATTCGTCATCATTTTCTTCGTGATCATGTGTTGAAGGGCGACATCTCCATCGAGCATGTGAAGACTGGAGAACAGCTAGCTGATATCTTCACCAAGCCCTTGGATGAGAAGAGATTTAGCAAGTTGCGGTGTGAGCTAAATATCTTAGAGTCTTCGAATGTTCTTTGAAAAGGATACACATCCTAACACTTATGCAAAATTGATGACTTAGATGTGCAACACATGAAGAAACATTTTTCTTCAATCAATGAAAAATAACACTCTAAGTGTGAAGAAATTACTGAAGAATTTGATTCTCAGAACCCTACGACAATTGTACGCGGTGTCTGAAATCATCATTCTTATACGGTGGGTTACGCCACCACAAGAAGTTGAAAATCTGAAATTCTTCAGTTTTTCAAATTCTTCAACTTTGCAAAATCTTCACTGTTTCCGTCGTATTTCTTCATTGGCTATATACATATATATGAGTTTATGTCCTCTACAGCATTCACTTATTGCTATTTCTTAAAGTTGTGTTTTCTGCTAAGTGAATGTGATCGGACCCTTCCCCCTCTATGCTATACTCAACCCAATCTATTCACAAATTATTCATGTGCGTTCTATTTGAAACTCGTTCAAAGTCTTCACCGTGTCCTTGTCAGCTGAAGAAATTGCAAACGAAACTTTAAAAGAAATCTTATCCAGATTTTCGGTTTTACCGCTCAAACCGTTCCGCATCCCATGATGCATTATTATAATCACCCACGATCTTACACGATCTCATCTGCACAGTACGTGGGTGACACATGTCGCGTGAAGGAGAAAGGGCAGGGGCATGTTCGTCCCAAAATCTTCGGGCGAACAGTTTTTACTGTGGCTATAAATACCCCTCTCCCCTTCCTCACTTCATTTACTCCACTCGGTCGCTGTCTCTCGCTCGAGCTCCTCAAACCCTAGCGCCGCCGCTACTCCATCGTCGCCGGTGAGGAAGAGCTTCGCTGCCTCGACCTCGTCGCCGTCGTACTCGCGCCGGTTGCGGAAATCTTCACTCCGCCGCCGCCGTAGCTATCTCCCTCTGCCAAGTTAGGGCATGGGATATCTAACTTGACGAACTTCACCGCTGTTCATCTCAGTTCATCGTGTTCTTCATTTGGGTAATTAAAAGTTACTTTTATTACTCACTTTGATTCTCAAGCTTTCCTGAAAATCTTCAAAGGTGTTTTATTCTTCAAATCTTCACACATATGAATACCTCACACACTGTATGCTCTTGATCCATTTCTCTAAGCAATCATTTTCTTCAAGATTCCTCAATTGTGTGGATTTTCGATCTGTACAACTCTGGAACCTAAGACAAAGAGCGCTTAGTGAAATTCCTCAAGACTCAACTGGTCAAATTCCTCAAAACTTGTCTTTTTGAAAAACCTTCTGAGAACGCATATGACCTCTCCAAATTCCTCACACCTACACTCTGTTCACAGGTACTCATGTCCGCTGCTGAATCACTAGGTTCTCATCAACTTAACTCATTTGCAGCGTTCCTCGAAGAAAAACTGCATACTTCTTCAGAGTGTTCAATTGTTCAAATTCCTCATCTGAAGAATATGTCTGAAGGAAAGAGACCGCAGAAAGGAGGAAAGAAACCTGAGGTCATGACTGCTTTCGAGATCCCTGATGAAATATAAAAGGATTATTGCACACCTGATGAAGCCAAGTTTGGCAAAGAGAACAAAAATCAGCGCAAAGTGCGCATTCAGAGGATTGAACGGAGATGGGCACAAGAATGGAGGGAATATCAATATGTTACTCCTAAGTACATGAAGAAATTCGCCTTAAATCCTCCTTGCCCAAGAGCTCCATTGGCACCTGGCCAAGTAGCTGATCCCACCAGCATCAAGCGTGGTGAGTACTTTCCTGAAGAATGGGCTAGGCGCCAAGCAAAATTGGCAAGACAAGCCAAGGAGGCAGTGAGGAAATTCAATGAGGATTCTGCCGCTGCTGCTGCTGCTAAGACCTCGGTCAAGCCGAGGAAATCAATGCCAAAGAAGCCTGCTCGCAAGCCTAGTGCTTCACCGACAGCGCCCTCACGGCCAAGTTCCTCAGCTATGCCCTAACGGCAAATTCCTCAGACTGCTACTGCTCCACCAAAGTCCTCAACTCCTGTGCATCTGGCTACATGCCAAAGGACTACTGGTTTTTCAATTGCTTCTAGTGTCTCGGCAAGTTCCTTAGCTGCACCATTGTCCTCATCAGGCCCCACACTGTTGAAGACTAAAGCAACAGCTGGACGCGGTCCTCGGCCAAGTCCAAGGAAGAAACATGTTGCATTCCAAGTGCCCTCTGATGATGAAGCTTCTGTTGAAGAACTTGCAGAAATCATCAAAGACATGCAAGTGAAGGCCGCTAGAGCCAAAGGCACATCTGTGCCACTGCTTTTGGATCCAAGGAAAATCCTCGATTACATTGACCTCTGGCACAAGGATCCAAACACTCCAATGCCTCATCTGCCTCTGACTCCCGGTCAAAGTCACATGATGACCCATTTCATCACTCAAGAGAAATGGAAATATGAGAAGCCAAGAGAGATAAAGAGAGCTCAATCTAGAAAGGAGAAGCTTCTGAAGAAGAATGTTGTCAGACTGACACCTGAAGAACTTCTCCAGGCTCAATCTGAAATCCAAGCCCTCAGCAAAGACTTCGATGCATACAATGCTGATTGGCAAGGAGCCAAAGTGAGATTCATCAACCTGACGAAGAAAATGTCAACTGTTGCAGCCCCATCGCAACAAGAAAATCCTCATGCTGCAGACTCTGCTCAGCCTGCTGAAGAACATGCCAGCACCGCTGATGACTTTCAGCCAGCTGATGAGAATACAAGTTCCAGGGCTGATGACTCCATCCCAGCTGCTGAAGAAATTGCCAGGGCATCCACTAGTGGTGCGCCTGAAGAAACTGAAGAGATCAGGGCAACTGCATCAGTTGCGCCTGAAGAAAATCAACCAAAGTCCTCAGCTCCTCCCGCGCCTACGCCAACTCCTGTTCTTCCTTCTGCTTATGAAGTGAAGAAGACCAAGGCTGCAGAGCGAGCTGCAGTAAAGAAAAGGAAGGCATCAGCTACGTCAAATTCTTCGGCTGCGAAGAAAATGAAGACAATGACCAGCTCTCTTGAAAATCCTATTGATGCCGTTCCGATTTCCTCCATGTCATCAAAGGAAATTGTTCCTTATGGAGAAGACTACAAGATCCCAAGCGGATCTGATGAAGAAAATCATTCTGCTGCTACGTCAGAGCAGCTTGATGAAGAAATTGAAGTGGAAGCATTCCCTTCAACGCCCGTCGTTTCCTCACCTAGGCCTCAGTTCACAGCTGAAGAGGCTGGTGTTGAGGAAATTGAAAAAGAAGATGAAGATGTGGATATTGGATGCACTACACCAGTGATGAATGATGACTTTTGGGAAAGTTAACATCCCAATACTCCTCCATTCACACCGATCCAACAGATTCCTCAATCCCCGGCAACCACAGTTCAGATGGGCTCTGAAGAAACTCATCCCACTCTTTCTGTTCATGAAGAAATTCCAGCCACTAGTGCTAAAGAACCTGCTATTGCTGATCCTCAAGTTGCACAAGAAGAGGAACCAGAAATTCCTCAGCCTGAAGAACCTGAGCTCGCGATTCCTGAGGTTGTGCTGCAAATCACTGACACTCCTCTGCCCAAGCCGAAGAATCCGTTCTCAAGCAAGCAAAAATTCAAGGCTGAAGACTTCTTTTCTGAGCATGTGTTCTTCACTGATTATAATCCATATGACTCTGCTCGCATAAGGAAGAGGCGTTTCTGGACTGCTAGTCAAGCCAACTTCTATTCCTCAGTGCTATTTGACAAGGACAAAATCTTCAATCATGAACATATTCCTCATGTGGATATGGAATCTCTGCCGTGCTTCGAACCAGTCCTCAGTGTTATTCACGATGCAGGACTACTGAACTTCTGCACTGATATCTGTGATTGGAATGAAGAACTCATTCTTTAGTTCTACGCCACACTGCATATCACCAGAGATGCTGAAGATGTCAATTCATGGGTGCTAGATTGGATGACTGAAAACACTCATTATAAGGCACCAGCAACTGAATTGCTTCGTGTTCTTCCTCTCGATCCTCCCCATGACAGTGCATGTTGCATCTACAATGACCCTGAACTGACAAATCATTATATGCAAGTGCTCATGAAGCCTTTGAAGCCAGGGCAGGCCCCACGAACCAAATTCCTCGTCAAGGAATTGCTCTATGTGCCTCGGACTGTCTATCGCATCCTGACGAAGACAATGAGTCCTATCAAAGGCCACGACTCAAATGATGAAGACGTCGTTGGCATCATGAAGAATATGCTTTTCAACATCATTCATGGCGTTCCCGTCAACTTCCATGATTTCTTCATGAGGACTCTGGCAAATGTTGCTATGTCACCTTTTGAGCTGAAGCCCTATGTGCCTTGGATTATGAGATTCATAAGGGCAAGATCTTCACTGAATTACAAAGCTGACACTCTGAACCATGGTAGCTACTTGCCTCCCATTGAAGTCCTCAAGAGGCCAGTTTCATCATCTGATGATAAAGGCAAGGCAGCTGCTGTGATCGATGAAGGCACTCGTCCATTGGATGGTCAATTTCGCCTGGCTACATCTTACTCTACCAATGATGATTCTGCCACACATGACACTACCGCAAATACCTCAGCCAAGCAAAATCCTCAAGCCACAACACCCAGGGTAATGACTGATCGTGAGCTACTCCTCAGTCTTCATCAGAAGGTTGATCGCCATCATAAATGGGCAAAGCGTCAGTTTGCTGCCGTTCTTCACAACATGACCTCAACACATAATGCAGTGAAGAAAAACCATTATCACCTTCATGAAACCCTCAACCGCACCTGGGCTGTCCTCACTCATGTCTATAGCGCGGAAGAACTAAAGACTATGGGTCTCAAGGAAGCATTTGACTGGTCTGCACCACCTCCGAAGAAATTCAAGAGGGTCAAAGTTCCTGATCTGGTGGCCAGCTCTTATTCTTCATCGCGTGACACTGATGAATATGAAGATTTGGACGACACTGCGGCCGGCCCTGCTACAACAAACAACCCCGACGACGCTGGCGCTCCTCCATCAGCTTGAAATTCTTCAGGGGTGTTAGTACTCAGTTTCGATCCTTTTGGTCATTTGATGACAAAGGGGGAGAAATCTGAGTTAGTCTTCAAGCGGGTTTATATTATTGGGCGTTTTGTTAAGTTACAACTCTCGTTCTTCCGAAACTTTTTACTAGATCGAGTTGTAATCTTAAACCCGATGGTGCCCTGATACTTTTGGAAGACGCATAGTGCTCTGATACTTTTGATGCACTGTGCTCTGATACTTTTGATGTGTTATTCTGCATGCTTATTCCTCGTTAAATGTTATTGCACGCATGCTGAATCTCATCAGGCACCATATTTCATCATGCATTTCAAATTCTTCATATTATATATCAAATGCGTGTATGAATTACAAGATATAGGGGGAGTTCTCCATGATTCAACTCTTCAAATGTGCATTGCCTCAAACGCAAATTCCTCACTATGCACACCTTCAGGGGGAGTTCTTCTATATCTTGCAATAAAATTCCTCAAATTCAGTATTTACACTTCATATGTTTATCCCCGTTGAAAACTTAACCTATGTTGTCATCAATCACCAAAAAGGGGGAGATTGTAAGTGCATCTAGTGCCCCTTAGTGATTTTGGTGTATTGAAGACTTATAGGTTAAGGGACTGATGCGTTTGTAAGTGTACACAGGTCTATAAGTCTATGAGGAGTTTCATATTTACAGAGAAAGTCGACCCCTAAAAATGAAGTTCTTCGACTGAAGACTTTGATATTCTGAAGACTTTCTGAAGACTTTGAAAGTGAAGAAATTGGTGTGACCTTGAAGACTTGGTATTCATTTGAGGAACAAGAAGCGTGAAGACTTTTGTTTTCGTAGTTTCATTTTCTCTTTCTTGAGTCATAGGAAACACCGTACTATTAAAGGGGGTCGAGGAAATACTAAGGAAAAATTTCCATGTGATGCTCAACTCAAAATCCTACACCTACCAATCCCTTCGAGTGGAGCCATTGGAAATCTCATACAGTTCAGTCAAGTTCTTCAGTGACAGAGACACAGTTCTTCTGGTCACTGATGACTTTGCTCTGACTGAGGAGTTAGGAATTCGCCAGTGCGAATTGCCTACACAGTGAGGAACATGATAGCCCTGAGGACTTTGAGAGTCAAATTTCCGACCGTTGCTGTGCTGTGCACCGGCTGTCCCAAAATATCTTATCCACCTAACGGTCATATCATTGAAGGGCATTTATGTCTTATCATGTCGGGCTGCTCCCTAGGCTATAAATAGCCGCCCCCTACAACCACTAGTTGGTTGGCTCTCCGAGAGAACTTGACACTTGTCATTTGAGAGCAACCCATCCTCCGAGGACTTTGAGCGAAAATCATCAAGTGAGGAAAATCCCAAAACCAAACCCCCACAAACCCAAAGTGATTGAGCATCACTGAAGAAATTGATCCTGCGTGGATCCGACGCTTGTTACCTTTGAAGACTGTGCTTCTTCCAGACGGTTAGGCGTCAAGGTCTAGAGCATCCAAGAGGAATTGTGGATTGCCGAGTGACCAAGTCTGTGAAGGTTTGGAAGTCACCTGAAGACTTACCACGAGTGATTGGACGAGGCCTGTGTGGTCTTAGTTCAAGGAGAATACGGTGAGGACTAGGTGTCCTGAGTTGCGGCTCAGAGACTGGGTGTCCGGGACTGCGTGTCCTCGAGTTTAAATACTCAGCCGCTCCAACCAGACGTACAACTGAGACAGCAGTTGGAACTGGTTTACCAAATCATTGTCTTCACCAACTAACTGGTTCTATTCCCTCAACCCTTTCATTTCCTCATTACTATGTTGAATGTTTGTTCATATCTGTGCTTGAAGACTTTGACTGAAGACTTTCTCAAATTCCTCAGTTCAATTTCTTCAGTCTGTTTGTCTTCATCTTGTTATCCTGTGTTTATGCTTTCTGTACTCTGTGCTAGTCGTCATTTCATCATGATGACCATGCTTGTATCCTGTTATGCTTACTTCTGAGTACTTATTCCGCTGCTAGTAGTTCTTCACTAAGGAATTTCCTCACCAGCAAATTCCTCAGTGAAGAATTCATAAAAATCGCCTATTCACCCCCCTCTAGTCGATATAACACACTTTCAGTGGTGTTATTTTGGCCGATTCTTGATGGGTCTATCCCCATCCTGCGGACAGTGTCCTGGTATATTAGATTAAGACTACTGCCGCCGTCCATGAGGACGCGAGTGAGATGGTATCCGTCGATTATTGGGTCGAGCACCAAGGCAGCTGATCCTCCGTGCCGCATACTAGTCGGGTAGTCCCTGTGATCGAAGGCGATCGGGCAGGCCGACCAGTGGTTAAGTTTGGGGGCGACAGGCTCTATAGCGTATGCGTCTCTGAGCGCGCGTTCGCGCCTTCTCGTGGGTATGTGAGTTGCGTGGATCATGTTTATTGTTTTTACCTCTGATGGGAATTTTTTCTGTCCCACAGTGTTCGGCTGGCGAGGCTCATCCTCGTCTTCACTTGGTGTTTCCCTTCCCTTGTGTTCGACATTTAATTTGCCGGCCTGCTTAAAGACCCAGCATTCTCTGTGAGTGTGGTTCGCAGGTTTTTGGGGGTGCCATGAATTTGGCACAGTCTGTCCAGGACTTTGTTCACACCGAATGGTCCCTCTTTGCTGCCTTTAAATGGCTTCTTTTGTTGACCGGGTCGAGAGCCTCTGAATCCGGTGTTGACCATTGTGTTGTCCGGACTTTCTTCCTTGTTTCGACGTTTGTTTTTATTGCGCCGTGGCTTCTCGTTGCCATCTCTGATTTCGGATGTACTTGGGTCGCTGGTGCCTCTACGGGCCAACCAGCTGTCTTCACCCGCGCAAAAGCGGGTCATAAGGCTTGTTAAGGCTGCCATTGTCCTCGGCTTTTCTAGGCCGAGGTGTCTGGCGAGCCACTCGTCCTGGATACTGTGCTTGAAGGCCGCTAAGGCTTCGGCATCCGGAAAATCGACAATTTGATTCTTCTTAGTGAGGAATCTGTTCCAAAGCTTGCGGGCGGACTCTCCGGGCTGTTGAATTATGTGACTTAAATCGTCTACGTCCGAAGGTCGAACATAGGTCCCTTGAAAATTGGCCCTGAAAGCATCCTCGAGTTCCTCCCAACTTCCAATTGAATTTTCAGGGAGGCTTTTCAACCAGTGCCGAGCTGGTCCCTTCAACTTGAGGGGAAGGTATTTGATGGCGTGGAGGTCATCCCCACGAGCCATGTGGATATGCAGGATAAAATCCTCAATCCAGACCCCGGGGTCTATCGTTTCTCCATATGCCTCTATGTTCACAGGTTTAAAACCCTGTGGAAATTCGTGGTCCAGTACCTCTTCGGTGAAGCACAGAGGATGAGTAGCCCCTCTTTATCTGGACGTGTTGTGGCATGCCGTCGGCTGTTGTTGTGTCCGGTGCTGATTCCGAACTGGTACTCGATCAGTCTGATCGTTTTGGTGACCATAGTCCTGTGCCGGGGCGTGTCCTCTAGATCCGTAGATGGACCTCGTCGCGCCGGCCTTTTTATCCAGGAGCTCACGTAAATCATGTGCGGCGTCAGTAGCTGCTCTATTACGGTTATGAAGTGGTTGGTCCGGCCTACTGGCCATATTGTTCTTCGATGGAGCGGCCTCGTCGTCGAATTCTGGCAGCAGCTTGTGCTTTGGGTAGCTCTTTGTGTGGCGATCGTCGCCGTATTTTTCTTCAGTGTCTAGCACTTTATTCCATCTGCGATTGAGCGTTTCCTGTGCGGCTTTAAGCCTTTGCTTCTGCTTCTTTAGACTTCTCGCAGTAGCCATAAGCCTTGTGTGGAGGTTATCTCATTCCGAACGTGTTTCCGGGATGATGAATGCGTTGTCGTCTGGACTGTGCTCCTTTCCCGGGACAGTTTGATGAGTTCATCCCTCGGGATCATTGTGATCGGGCGTCTGCTTCGGGCTGTGTTCGGCGTGACCTGGCTCATCCTGCTCCATCGCTGGGTCCATATGGTCGTTGTTGCCTTTGAAGTTGACTGGGGTGTCGATCTTTCTAGCGCTGTTATCGCTATTTTTACTGTGGCTGGACTTAGAGCGGCGTCTGCGCCGTTGTTTTGGCTTTTGTCCGGGGGTTTTATCCTCCATTTTGTCGCTATCGTCCTCCTTAGGCGTATCCACCATGTATATATATATATCATATGATGAGGTGACAGTCTAGCGTCCTGTGGGTGGTGGTTCTGAATCGTCTCCTGCGCCGACATCCATACCGTCGGTGTCATCAGAGTCGAAGTCAAGCATGTCTGTTACGTCGTCGACAGTGGCTATGAAGTGGGTGGTGGGTGGGCAACGAATTTCTTCGTCGCCTTCTTCCCCCTTGAGTCGGACATAGTTCGGCCAAGAGTCTCCTAACAAAGAGAGAGACTTTAATGAGTTCAGCATTTCGCCAAAGGGTGAGTGCTGGAAGATATCTGCAGCGGTAAATTCCATTACCGGAGCCCGGCCAGAATCGGCGGGCTCGGGGGCGCGCGGTCTGGGACCTACAACCGGACACAAGTCCAGGGGTCCGGAGACACAGGCTTCCTTGGGGATGAAGTCTGTGTTCGACTCTACCGCCGATGGGTGTGCAGCCTCCAGGGCGAGGTCCATCCACCCGTCCTCGGACGACACAATCTGCCCCAGATTTAGGTCCGGGGCTCCTGCAGGCGCGATATCCCGAGTATTGTCCGACAGCAGGTCTAAGCCATGCTCATCATGACTGTTCGATGCTCCTGGCGTAGGCCCGAATCTGTCGAAGATCAAGTCTCCGCGGATATCGGCCGTGTAGTTCAAGTTTCCGAACCTGACCTGATGGCCATGGGCGTAGCTGTCGATCTGCTCCAGATGGCCGAGCGAATTGGCCCGCAGTGCGAAGCCGCCGAACATGAAGATCTGTCTGGGGAGAAAGGTCTCACCCTGGACCGCGTTGTTGTTGATGATTGAAGGAGCCATCGAGCCTTGCAACGACGACACAGAGGAACTCTCAATGAAAGCACCAATGTCGGTGTCAAAACCGGTGGATGTCGGGTAGGGGGTCCCGATCTGTGTGTTTAAGGCTAATGGTAACAGGAGGCAAGGGACACAATGTTTTACCCAGGTTCGGGCCCTCTCGATGGAGGTAAAACCCTACTTCCTGCTTGATTGATCTTGATGATATGAGTATTACAAGAGTTGATCTACCACGAGATCGTAGAGGCTAAACCCTAGAAGCTAGCCTATGATGATTATGATTGTCCCTATACGGACCAAACCCTCCGGTTTATATAGACATCGGAGGGGGCTAGGGTTTACACAGAGTCGGTTAAAAAGAAGGAAATCTAATATCCGGATTGCCAAGCTTGTCTTCCACGCAAAGGAGAGTCCCATCCGGACACGGGATGAAGTCTTGAGTCTTGTATCTTCACAGCCCAACAGTCCAGCCAAAGTATATAGTCCGGCTGTCCAGATACCCCCTAATCCAGGACTCCCTCAGTGGGAAGGAGATAGGGGGGAGAGGGAAGGAAGGGGGAATCCTATTCCACCCTTCCCTTTCCCTTCCCCTCTTTCCTTCTCCTCCTAGGCCGGACCATCTGGGGGGCGCACCAGCCCCTTGTGGCTTGTGCGTTTCCCTCTTGGCCCATAAGGCCCATATCTTTTGCCGGGGGTTCCCGGAACTCCTTCCGGTGACCCGATATGTACCCGGTACCCTCCGGAACACTTCTGGTGTCCGAATACCATCGTCCTACATATCAATCTTTACCTATTGACCATTTTGAGACTCTTCGTCATGTCCGTGATCTCATCCGGGACTCCGAACAACATTTGGTCACCAAATCACATAACTCATATAATATTATATCGTCAATGAACGTTAAGCGTGTGGAACCTACGGGTTCGAGAACTATGTAGACATGACCGAGACACCTCTCCGGTCAATAACCAATAGAGGAACATGGATGCCCATATTGGCTCCTGCATATTCTACGAAGATCTTTATCGGCCGAACTGTTATGACAATATACGTAATTCCCTCTATCCATCGGTATGTTACTTGCCCGAGATTCGATCGTCGGTATCTCTATGCCTAGTTCAATCTCATTACCGGCAAGTCTCTTTACTCGTTACGTAATACATCACCTCGTGACTAACTCCTTAGTCGTTTGCTTGCAAGCTTATGATGTGTATTACCGAGAGGACCCAGAGATACCTCTCTGATACTCAAAGTGACAAATCCTAATCTCGATCTATGCCAACTCAACAAACACATTCGGAAATACCTGTAGAGCATCTTTATAATCACCCAGTTACGTTGTGATGTTTGATAGCACAAAAGGCATTCCTTCGATATCCGAGAGTTGCATAATCTCATAGTCGGAGGAATATTGTCACATCCCTAGTTCTGGTATGACCTAGACTAGCTAGTTATTTTTGCATCATGTTTATATTCCATTTAAATTTGAAATGAGGATTGGTGGAACCCTCAGAATCATTTTTGAAAATGACCCAAATAAAAATTTCTCCAAAAGGGTCCAAGAAAATGCTCATGTTGCTCTCTGAAAATATTGGACAGAGATAAAATTCAAACAAATATTTTAGGAGCTCATGGATATTTATTTTGGCCATTTGGATTAATCCAATAATTATTTGCATTGGATATATATATGTCATATATATAATATATGTCCAAAAATTATGCCATTTGCTGAGGAGCTTTGGAATAATATAGTTAGCTCCTGCAAAAATTGGCATAAGGTAATAAAATGATTTAATATTTTAATTAAATCAAAACAAATGTCAGAAAAATAGAAAAAGAAAACAAAACAGGAAAAAACCTTACCTGGGCTTCTTACCTGGCGCCTCTGGCCCAGCAGGCCAGCCCAGCCCACCACCGCCGTCGTCCTCCTGGCGCCAGTCGGCCAGGCATGTGGCCGACGCGCGCGCACGGGCGGAGCGCCACGCCACTAGCTCGCCTGCCTGCCTTCCCTGCCAGCGCGACGCCGCGATGCTTCTTCTCGGTGCCGCCCCGATTCCCCTGGCCTCAACCCCCTCTCTACCGTGCCATTCTCTCCTCCCCCTCGCCCCCTCTCTCGCGGCCGAAATCATCGTCGCCGCCGTCCATAGCCACCGTGGCCTCGGCCATTGCCGCACCTCCCCGACACGCTTCCCAGCTCCGCCGCGACCCCCTCTCTCTCCTCACTGAGCAAAGCAACCCGGGCGAGCTCCGCTTCATCGCCATCGCCGTCGTCTTCAAGCTTCGGCCGACGAGATCGCCGTCGTCGCTCCGGCTGCCCCAAGCCTTCCCCGAGCTCGCCGACGACGCCGTTGGATTCGCTGTGAGCCCCGTCGTCGAACCCCCCCTTCTCCCCTGCCTCCCCGTGCCCCGCAGCCCGATCCCGCTCGCGCCCGAACTCCGGCCGCCGCCCAAGTGGTCGCCGCCGTCGATTTAGGCCGTCTCCGGTGAAACGGAGGGCACCAGTGGATGCGCGCGAGCCCCAGCTTCCCGCGCGTGCCCTCCGCTGCTCGATTGGGCGCCGGAGTGGCAATCCCGTGCCCTCCGCCGCGTTTGCTGCCGCCGGCGGCTAAACGCCGGCGTGTTAGCCCCAGTTGACCAGGGGGTTTGACCTCCCCTGGCTCAATGACAAGTGGGGCCCGTCCCTGCTAATTCTAGTTTAGGATTAGTTTAAATTTAATTAACCTCTGTTATTTAACCATGACACTGTCGGGTGGACCCCACGTGTCAGATTTGACCTGGACAGCCACGTTGACCCGCTGATGTAGTGATGACGTCATGCTGACGCAGTTATCCTTTTTTCTGGAATTATTTTTTTATCAGGAAATTCCAGAAAATTAGCAAAACTTCAAAAATTCATAGAAATTCAACCGTAGCTCAGATTGAAATAATTTATATATGAAAAATTATTAGAAAAATGTAATCTATCCATATGTACTAGTTTCATGCATGACAAACCAACTTATACATGCTGAATATGAGCAACACATTATGGCATATATAGGAGCTTAATTTGGAGATGCATTTGAACCTTTGGTTCAAATGGATTTCAACCAAATGGATACTAGTTGCATTAGCTCAAGCAGCATCACATCTACATGCCATGCTCATGCATCATATTGTTGCATATGTTTGTGTATTGATTGCCGACACCGTTCCTTCTCGATAGGTCCTGCTCCGGAGACCGTTCCAGAGTACCTGTCTGAGGAGCAGTGCCCCCCTGTTGATCTACCAGGCAAGCAAACCCCCTTGTTCATTCCGATATAATCCTACTCTCTCGCTCCTGCTCTCAGTTATTGCATTAGGACAACAACGATTCATCTGCTACTTTGTGCTGCGGTAGTTGAACCCATTCCTCTGCATGACCTGTTATTGCCACAGTAAATAGTTGAAACCACTAGCATGTGTAGGAGTTGATTGAAGCCACTGGTGTGTTCCTACCATGCTATGCCTGCTATTGCTTAGAGTTGTGTCAGGTCTGATTCATTGGGAATGAATTGGAGTGTTACGATATGTTCTGGTGCTGGGAGTTAAGTGTGTGAACACGATTTGGTAAAGGTAGCGGTGAGAGGCCATGTAGGAGTACATGGTGGGTTGTCTCACTGGAACCGTCCTTAAGCACTGAGTTTTATGTATGTTGTCCAATGACTCGATACTACCACACATTGGGCTCCGGGCGCTCCAAGCCCTCTCGACTTATTAACCAACTTGATCTCTGTCCAGGAGTCGCAACTAGTTTCTGGTGTTTGTAGGCAGTGTTAGTAGTCTACCAAGTGGCACCCAGCCAGGTGGGCTTGGGACAGACTAGGCACAAGTGGCACGGTGTACCAAGCGTAGATCCATCCGGCGAGGTGGGCTTGGGAACCCTGCACACATCATTTGGGGCCGTGAGTGAAACCCCGGCCGGATCTCCTTGCGGATGGAACCCGAATAGGCGATAAACCTGGATTAGAGTCTTGTGTGGTTAGTCAGGTCGTGGACGACACCCTCGCCAGGCTTCCGCTTGAAGGTTGCCGAGATACATGACGTGTACATGGCGGTAAGTGGCGAGAGCGTGTGTGAAGAAGTACACCCCTGCAGGGTTAATATGATCTATTCGAATAGCTGGGTCCGCGGTTATGGACTTCTTGGATGCTTACATGGTACATAGACAACTTGAAGTGGATACTATAAAATGCTCAAGACAAGTGTGAGTGCTATGGATGGCCTTCTCGTAGGGAAACGGGGATGAATCCATAGTAGTGTATTGTGTGGTGATTAGTGGACTCGTGTACGTTGTCTCACCTCAAGAGTTTCTGGTAGTCGTAGAACAGGATAGCCACAGAGTCAAAGCTGGCTTGCTGCAACTAAACTCCACATTACTCTCTTGATACAAGTGCATGTATGATAGGATCTGATGTAAGTCTTGCTGAGTACCTTTGTACTCATGTTGCTTTATTTATGTTTTTGCAGCGGAGACTTCAGTCTTACTAGTGTTCTCGTGGACTTCGACTAGTAGCTTGTACCTCAGCTACGATCTTGATCGGACGTTGTAGATAGTCAGGCTTTCAGCCTTTTTCATTTATAGATGTCTGTACTCAGACATGTAATGCTTCCGTTTGTTGCTTGATTGCTCTGAATGTTGGGTCATGTGACCCCTGTTTGTAATAATGCTATGATGGCTTTTCTGAGCCTCTATCTATATGAGTTGTTGAGTTGTGCTGTGATGCCATGTTGTACAACACATACTTGCATGTTATACGTGCGTGTAATGTGTATTGCTATGTGTGGGATCTGACTATCTAGTTGTTTATCCTTAGTAGCCTCTCTTACCGGGAAATGTCTCCTAGTGTTTCCTCTGAGCCCTGGTAGCTTGCTACTGCTCCGGAACACTTAGGTTCGCCGGCATGTGTCCTTCTTCATTCCTGTGTCTGTCCCTTCGGGGAAATGTCATGCGATGAATACCGGAGTCCTGTTAGCCCGCTACAGCCCAGTTCACCGGAGTCCTGTTAGCCCAGTGCTACAGCCTGGGTTCACCCGCTGATGACCGACACGTTCGATGCTGGGTCATGGATGCCTGTCCCTGTAAGTTAGTGCCACTTTGGGTTTACGACTAGCCATGTCAGCCCGGGCTCCTTATCATATGGATGCTAGCGACACTGTCATATACGTGTGCCAAAAGGCGCAAACGGTCCCAGGCAAAGGTAAGGCGACACCCGTGGGGATACCGTGCATGAGGCCGCAAAGTGATATGAGGTGTTACATGCTAGATCGATGTGGCATTGAGTCGGGGTCCTGACAGCGTTGGTATCAGAGCCTGACTGCCTGTAGGATTACCAAGCCAAACTGGTCGAAGTTGAGTCTAGAAATTCTTTAGTTATGTAAGGGAGTTGATTGTGGGTTGGAACGTAAGGCTCCTTTTACTCCTTTACCTCATGGCCTTCTGATCTGAGTCATCCTATCCTTCCTGCGGGGTTAAGGAACTAGGCTTTCTCTTCCGTCTATCAGGATCACGTGTTACTACTCTATAGTCCCATAGGATTGGTTAATCAGAGTCATACCCAGTTTTGAGTATTTCCGGTGTAGTCTGTTTAGTATGATCTCAGAACCTTGAGTAATGCTGATGAGTATGTTACCACCCCATTTTTAGTAGGATGTCTCATTCTGAGCATTTTACTGCCGTTATGCTGCCGGAATTTCCCTAGGAGTTCGAGAGATACTAATTCCTTGTCCTACATTCTACAGTCTATAGCTGATGCTGACTCCGTCCCTGGTTTCGTTTCTCAGGATGTCATCAAGTTCTATTGTTCGTAGCCAGAACCATGGAGATGGTAGGGATGAGGATCCTCCCGACCCGCCTTCGTTGACAGAGTTCATGTTAGAAATGGAGAGGAACAAGCGTGAGTCAAACCGTTTGTTGGCACATATCGAGGAGAACACCGCACATCGGTCCAATAAGTCTGCGATCATTCATGACTTCATTCGCTTGCACCCACCCACCTTTCATCATTCCATCGAGCCACTCGATGCAGATGACTGGCTCCGTAGCATCACCCATAAGCTGCGTTCCGCGAACGTAGCTGAAGATGACAAGGTCACTTATGCCACATACCACCTAGAAGGTCCTGCTAGTCTTTGGTGGCAGAACTATGAGGCTATGCTTCCAGCTGACCAGACTCCCACCTGGAGGGATTTCGTTGAGGCTTTTCGCGAGCATCACATTCCTGGAGCCCTCATCGATCGCAAGAGAGAAGAGTTCTGTAGTTTCACCCAGAGTAAGATGGCTGTTGATGCTTACAGTAGAGAGTTTGAGAACCTCGCTCGCTATGCCACAGAAGAAGTGTCCACGGACGCCAAGAAGCAAGCTAGGTTCCGGAAGGGTCTCAATCCCAAGTTGCGTCGTGATCTCCACCTGCATCATTGTGATACATTCCAAGCTCTTGGGAACAAAGCCATTAATGCAGAGACAGCTCAGCTCACTTACGAGGAGTCTCGTAAGCACACCCGTGATTTGGGATCTTCCTCCAGTTCTAGCTCTCAGAAGCGCCGGATTTGGGTTCCGAACTCCGCTCTTCCACCCAAATATGTACTGAGGCCATCTTATGTGGCACCTCATCCAGTTCAGCAGTATGCTCCACCCAGGCCTATTGGTGGACCGCCTTCCAATGCGGGTCCACATCCTACCTCCAAGATTTGTTACAAGTGCGGAGAGCCAGGCCACATTGCCTGTATTTGCACTCAGATCAGAGTTGCTCCACCTCAGCCCGAGAAGTCTGTTGGCTGTGTTAAGCCATCACGCAAGATGATCAGTGCCAAGTCAGCTTCCATTAAACATGGACGTGTGCATCACGTCTCAGCTAAAGACGCTCATGATGATCCAGATGTCGTTCTTGGTACACTCCTTGTCAACTGTCATCCGGCATCGGTTTTGTTCGATACTGGAGCGTCTCATTCCTTCATTTCTGAAAGCTATGCCCGCTTGCACGACATGTCATTTCGTGATATGCCCTCCCTGCTACTTATTCAAACTCCTGGATCCAAATGGCAAACTTCTAGGATAAGTTATGGCAATGAAATCCTTGTTGACAGACTTGTATTCCTTGCTTCCTTGATATCTCTCAAGTCTTCGGATATTAAGATCATCTTGGGTATGGACTGGATGACAGCTCATCATGCCAAGATTGATTGTTTCACCAGGTCTGTTCAGCTCACACACCCATCTGGCAAGATAGTCACTGCCTCCACTAGACTTGCAAAGCGTCAGCTCTATTCCCTTAATGCCAGCCCTCTTCCAGACCTTGAAGATATTCCGGTAGTCCGTGACTTTCCGGATGTCTTTCCAGAGGAACTGCCAGGTGTTCCGCTTGACAGAGATGTAGAGTTCGTCATAGATCTTATCCCAGGAACTGCTCCAATCTCTAGGAGACCCTACAAGATGGCACCCTTAGAACTAGCCGAGCTTAAGAAAAAACTTGATGAGTCCTTGCAAAAGGGTTTCATCCGTCCTAGTTCTTCTCCTTGGGCTTGCCCCGTCCTCTTCGTCAAGAAGAAAGACGGTACGGACCGGATGGTTGTAGATTATCGTCCCGTTAATTTGGTCACGATAAAGAACAAGTATCCGCTCCCCAGGATCAACGACCTGTATGATCAGCTCGCTGGATCCTCAGTCTTCTCCAAGATGGATTTGAGGTTGGGCTACCACCAAATCAAAATCAGAAACGGGGACATCCCCAAGACAACCTTTGTCACTCGTTATGGCCAGTACGAGTACACCGTCATGTCCTTTGGCCTAACCAACGCCCCAGCCACATTCTCCTGCTTGATGAACTCGATCTTCATGGAGTACTTAGATAAGTTCGTCGTGGTTTACCTCGATGATATTCTTATTTACTCGAAGAACGAGGAAGAGCATGCCGAACATCTTAGACTTGTGTTAGAAAAACTCAGAGAGCACCGCCTTTATGCCAAGTTCTCCAAGTGCGAATTTTGGCTGCCGGAAGTGACCTACCTAGGCCATGTAATCTCTGGTAAGGGCATTGCTGTTAATCCCGAGAGAGTTAAGGCCATTCTTGATTGGACTCCACCTGAGACCGTTAAACAAGTTAGGAGTTTCCTTGGTCTAGCCAGCTATTGTCGCCGCTTTGTTGAAAATTTCTCCAAAGTAGCCAAACCCCTCATGGAACTTCTCAAGAAAGATAAAAAGTTTGAGTGGTCCCCACAATGTGAGTACAGTTTTCAGGAACTGAAAAGACGCCTGACTTCTGCTCCCATACTTGTGCCACCGGATTTCACAAAGGACTTTGTTATCTATTGTGACGCCTCACGACAGGGACTAGGTTGCATTCTTATGCAGGATCGTCATGTGATTGCCTATGCATCTCGACAGTTGCATCCACATGAGGAGAATTATCCTACACATGATCTAGAGCTTGCAGCCGTAGTCTATGCACTCAAGACCTGGCGACATTACCTTCTTGGTAAATGTTGCGAGATCTACACCGATCACCAGAGTCTCAAGTATATCTTCACCCAACCAGACCTGAACCTTAGGCAAAGACGTTGGTTGGAGTTAATCACAGATTATGATCTAGGGATTATCTACACCCCAGGCAAAGCCAATGTCATGGCTGATGCGTTAAGCCGTAAATCCTATTGCAACAATCTCATGTTGCAGCAAGGCCAACCACTTCTCCATGAGGAATTCTGTAAGCTTAATCTTCACATTGCTCCTCATGGATTCCTTTCTACCTTGGTGGCGAAACCTGATCTTGAAGATCGGATTGTCGCTGCTCAAAAGCAAGACACAGGAATTTCTCGGATCAAGAGAAACATTAAGAAGGGAGTTGGTGGATGTTTCTCTATGGATGATCGTGGTGTTGTTTTCTTTGAGAATCGCTTGGTGGTTCCCAAGAATCAACATCTTCGACAACTGATTCTTAAGGAGGCGCATGAATCTCCTCTCACGATTCATCCCGGTAGTACTAAGATATATCAGGACCTACGCCAGAGGTTCTGGTGGACTAGGATGAAGAGAGAAATCGCTGAGTTCATTGCTAAATGTGACGTTTGTCGTCGCGTTAAGGCAGAGCATCAAAGGCCTGCTGGCACTCTTCAGCCTTTAGCTATTCCTAAATGGAAATGGGATAAAGTTGGTATGGACTTCATCACCGGCTTTCCCAGGACCAAGAGAGGGAATAACGCTATCTTCGTAGTCGTTGATCGTCTTTCCAAAGTGGCTCACTTCCTTCCTGTTCGAGAGAGTATCACTGCTAGTCAGCTTGCTGACTTATACATTTCTCGAATAGTGTCACTTCATGGTGTTCCACTAGAGATCAATTCAGACCGTGGCAGTCTTTTCACTTCTCATTTCTGGGAGAGTTTCCAAACTGCCATGGGAACCCATCTTTCCTTCAGTACCGCTTTCCACCCTCAGTCGAGTGGTCAGGTGGAACGGGTCAACCAAATCCTCGAAGACATGCTTAGAGCTTGCGTTATCTCATTCGGTATGGATTGGGAGAAATGTCTTCCTTTTGCCGAGTTTGCTTACAACAATAGCTATCAATCCAGCCTCAAGAAAGCTCCTTTTGAGGTTCTCTATGGACGAAGATGTCGAACACCTTTGAACTGGTCAGAAACCGGTGAAAGACAATTCTTTGGACCGGACATGATCCAGGAGGCAGAAGAGCAAGTTCGCATCATTCGTGAGAATTTGAAAACAGCCCAGTCTCGTCAAAAGAGCCAGTATGACCGTCGTCATAAGGAAGTGGCTTATGAAGTTGGCGACAAGGCTTACCTTCGGGTTACTCCCATGAAGGGTACCCATCGTTTCGGTATCAAGGGCAAGTTGGCTCCTCGTTACATTGGTCCTTTTCGCATTCTCGCTAAACGAGGAGAGGTTGCCTACCAATTGGAACTACCCCCACATCTTTCTCGAGTTCATGATGTCTTCCACGTCTCTCAACTCAGGCGTTGCTTCTCGGATCCCATCCGCGGAGTGGACCACGAAACGCTTGATCTCCAAGATAACCTCACATACCGAGAGTACCCGGTTCGCATTCTTGATCAAGCAGAGCGTGTCACTCGATGTCAGAACATCAAGTTTCTCAAGGTTCAGTGGTCTCATCATTCCGAGAGAGAAGCTACTTGGGAGCGAGAAGATCGTCTTCGACTGGAGTACCCCGCTTTCTTTCCGTCAACCCCTGAATCTCGGGACGAGATTCTTTCAAGTGGGGGCGAGTTGTCACATCCCTAGTTCTGGTATGACCTAGACTAGCTAGTTATTTTTGCATCATGTTTATATTCCATTTAAATTTGAAATGAGGATTGGTGGAACCCTCAGAATCATTTTTGAAAATGACCCAAATAAAAATTTCTCCAAAAGGGTCCAAGAAAATGCTCATGTTGCTCTCTGAAAATATTGGACAGAGATAAAATTCAAACAAATATTTTAGGAGCTCATGGATATTTATTTTGGCCATTTGGATTAATCCGATAATTATTTGCATTGGATATATATATGTCATATATATAATATATGTCCAAAAATTATGCCATTTGCTGAGGAGCTTTGGAATAATATAGTTAGCTCCTGCAAAAATTGGCATAAGGTAATAAAATGATTTAATATTTTAATTAAATCAAAACAAATGTCAGAAAAATAGAAAAAGAAAACAAAACAGGAAAAAACCTTACCTGGGCTTCTTACCTGGCGCCTCTGGCCCAGCAGGCCAGCCCAGCCCACCACCGCCGTCGTCCTCCTGGCGCCAATCGGCCAGGCATGTGGCCGATGCGCGCGCACGGGCGGAGCGCCACGCCACCAGCTCGCCTGCCTGCCTTCCCTGCCAGCGCGACGCCGCGATGCTTCTTCTCGGTGCCGCCCCGATTCCCCTGGCCTCACCCCCCTCTCTCCCGTGCCATTCTCTCCTCCCCCTCGCCCCCTCTCTCGCGGCCGAAATCACCGTCGCTGCCGTCCATAGCCACCGTGGCCTCGGCCATTGCCGCACCTCCCCGACACGCTTCCCAGCTCCGCCGCGACCCCCTCTCCCTCCTCACCGAGCAAAGCAACCCGGGCGAGCTCCGCTTCATCGCCATCACCGTCGTCTTCAAGCTTCGGCCGACGAGATCGCCGTCGTCGCTCCGGCTGCCCCAAGCCTTCCCCGAGCTCGCCGACGACGCCGTTGGATTCGCTGTGAGCACCGCCGTCGAACCCCCCCTTCTCCCCTGCCTCCCCGTGCCCCGCAGCCCGATCCCGCTCGCGCCCGAACTCCGGCCGCCGCCCAAGTGGTCGCCGCCGTCAATTTAGGCCGTCTCTGGTGAAACAGAGGGCACCAGTGGATGCGCGCGAGCCCCAGCTTCCCGCGCGTGCCCTCCGCTGCTCGATTGGGCGCCGGAGTGGCAATCCCGCGCCCTCCGCCGCGTTTGCTGCCGCCGGCGGCTAAACGCCGGCGTGTTAGCCCCAGTTGACCAGGGGGTTTGACCTCCCCTGGCTCAATGACAAGTGGGGCCCGTCCCTGCTAATTCTAGTTTAGGATTAGTTTAAATTTAATTAACCTCTGTTATTTAACCATGACACTGTCGGGTGGACCCCACGTGTCAGATTTGACCTGGACAGCCGCGTTGACCCGCTGATGTAGTGATGACGTCATGCTGACGCAGTTATCCTTTTTTCTGGAATTATTTTTTCATCAGGAAATTCCAGAAAATTAGCAAAACTTCAAAAATTCATAGAAATTCAACCGTAGCTCAGATTGAAATAATTTATATATGAAAAATTATCAGAAAAATGTAATCTATCCATCTGTACTGGTTTCATGCATGACAAACCAACTTATACATGCTGAATATGAGAAACACATTATGGCATATATAGGAGCTTAATTTGGAGATGCATTTGAACCTTTGGTTCAAATGGATTTCAACCAAATGGATACTAGTTGCATTAGCTCAAGCAGCATCACATCTACATGCCATGCTCATGCATCATATTGTTGCATATGTTTGTGTGTTGATTGCCGACACCGTTCCTTCTCGATAGGTCCTGCTCCGGAGACCGTTCCAGAGTACCTGTCTGAGGAGCAGTGCCCCCCTGTTGATCTACCAGGCAAGCAAACCCCCTTGTTCATTCCGATATAATCCTACTCTCTCGCTCCTGCTCTCAGTTATTGCATTAGGACAACAACGATTCATCTGCTACTTTGTGCTGCGGTAGTTGAACCCATTCCTCTGCATGACCTGTTATTGCCACAGTAAATAGTTGAAACCCACTAGCATGTGTAGGAGTTGATTGAAGCCACTGATGTGTTCCTACCATGCTATGCCTGCTATTGCTTAGAGTTGTGTCAGGTCTAATTCATTGGGAATGAATTGGAGTGTTACGATATGTTCTGGTGCTGGGAGTTAAGTGTGTGAACACGATTTGGTAAAGGTAGCGGTGAGAGGCCATGTAGGAGTACATGGTGGGTTGTCTCACTGGAACCGTCCTTAAGCACTGAGTTTTATGTATGTTGTCCAATGACTCGATACTACCACACATTGGGCTCCGGGCGCTCCAAGCCCTCTCGACTTATTAACCAACTTGATCTCTGTCCAGGAGTCGCAACTAGTTTCTGGTGTTTGTAGGCAGTGTTAGTAGTCTACCAAGTGGCACCCAGCCAGGTGGGCTTGGGACAGACTAGGCACAAGTGGCACGGTGTACCAAGCGTAGATCCATCCGGCGAGGTGGGCTTGGGAACCCTGCACACATCATTTGGGGCCGTGAGTGAAACCCCGGCCGGATCTCCTTGCGGATGGAACCCGAATAGGCGATAAACCTGGATTAGAGTCTTGTGTGGTTAGTCAGGTCGTGGCCGACACCCTCGCCAGGCTTCCGCTTGAAGGTTGCCGAGATACATGACGTGTACATGGCGGTAAGTGGCGAGAGCGTGTGTGAATAAGTACACCCCTGCAGGGTTAATATGATCTATTCGAATAGCCGGGTCCGCGGTTATGGACTTCTTGGATGCTTACATGGTACATAGACAACTTGAAGTGGATACTATAAAATGCTCAAGACAAGTGTGAGTGCTATGGATGGCCTTCTCGTAGGGAAACGGGGATGAATCCATAGTAGTGTATTGTGTGGTGATTAGTGGACTCGTGTACGTTGTCTCCCCTCAAGAGTTTCTGGTAGTCGTAGAACAGGATAGCCACAGAGTCAAAGCTGGCTTGCTGCAACTAAACTCCACATTACTCTCTTGATACAAGTGCATGTATGATAGGATCTGATGTAAGTCTTGCTGAGTACCTTTGTACTCATGTTGCTTTATTTATGTTTTTGCAGCGGAGACTTCAGTCTTACTAGTGTTCTCGTGGACTTCGACTAGTAGCTTGTACCTCAGCTACGATCTTGATCGGACGTTGTAGATAGTCAGGCTTTCAGCCTTTTTCATTTATAGATGTCTGTACTCAGACATGTAATGCTTCCGTTTGTTGCTTGATTGCTCTGAATGTTGGGTCATGTGACCCCTGTTTGTAATAATGCTATGATGGCTTTTCTGAGCCTCTATCTATATGAGTTGTTGAGTTGTGCTGTGATGCCATGTTGTACAGCACATACTTGCATGTTATACGTGCGTGTAATGTGTATTGCTATGTGTGGGATCTGACTATCTAGTTGTTTATCCTTAGTAGCCTCTCTTACCGGGAAATGTCTCCTAGTGTTTCCTCTGAGCCCTGGTAGCTTGCTACTGCTCCGGAACACTTAGGCTGGCCGGCATGTGTCCTTCTTCGTTCCTGTGTCTGTCCCTTCGGGGAAATGTCACATGATGAATACCGGAGTCCTGTTAGCCCGCTACAGCCCGGTTCACCGGAGTCCTGTTAGCCCAGTGCTACAGCCTGGGTTCACCCGCTGATGACCGACACGTTCGATGCTGGGTCATGGATGCCTGTCCCTGTAAGTTAGTGCCACTTTGGGTTTACGACTAGCCATGTCAGCCCGGGCTCCTTATCATATGGATGCTAGCGACACTGTCATATACGTGTGCCAAAAGGCGCAAACGGTCCCAGGCAAAGGTAAGGCGACACCCGTGGGGATACTGTGCGTGAGGCCGCAAAGTGATATGAGGTGTTACATGCTAGATCGATGTGGCATTGAGTCGGGTCCTAACAAATATGTATTTGACATGAAAAAAGAAGTAGCAATAAAACTAGACAATCATTATGCTAAGCTAACGGATGGGTCTTGTCCATCACATCATTCTCCTAATGATGTGATCCCGTTATCAAATGACGACTCATGTCCATGGTTAGGAAACCTTAACCATCTTTGATGAATGAGCTAGTCTAGTAGAAGCTCACTAGGGACACATTGTGTGTTTATGTATTTACACATGTATTAAAGTTTCCGATCAATACAATTCTAGCATGAATAATAAACCTTTATCCTGAATAAGGAAATATAAAATAACAACTTTATTATTGCCTCTAGGGCATATTTCCTTCTGTCTCCCACTTGCACTAGAGTCAATAATCTAGTTCACATCGACATGTGATTAACACCCATAGTTCACATCGCCATGTGACTAACACCCAAAGAGTTTACTAGAGTCAACAATCAAGTTCACATCGCCATGTGATTAATACCCAAAGAGTACTAAGGTGTGATCATGTTTTGCTTGTGAGAGAGCCTTAGTCAACAGATTTGTCATATACAGATCCGTATGTATTTTGCAAATTTCTATGTCTACAGTGCTCTGCATGGAGCTACTCTAGCTGATTGCTCCCACTTTCAATATGTATCCAGATTGAGACTCAGAGTCATTTGGATCGGTGTCAAAGCTTGTATCGACGTAACCCTTTACGTGAACTCTTTATCACCTCCATAGCCGAGAAACATTTCCTTGGTCCTCTTAGGTACCGAAGGATAATTTTGCCCGCTGTCTAGTGATCCACTCCTGGATCACTATTGTATCCCATTGCCAAACTCATGGCAAGGCACACAACAGGTCTGGTACACAACATGACATACTTTATAAAACCTATGGCATACTTTCATTCTCTCTCTCTATCTTCTGTCGTGGTCATGTTTTGAGTCTTACTCAACTTCACACCTTATAGACAAGAACTCCTTCTTTGACTGATCCATTTTGAACTCCTTCAAAAATCTTGTCAAGGTATGTACTTTGTGAAAGTCCTATTAAGTGTCTTGATCCATCCCTATAGATCTTGATGCCCAATATATAAGCAGCTTCATCGAGGTCTTTTATTGAAAAATCTTATTCAAGTATCCTTTTATGCTATCCAGAAATTCTATATCATTTCCAATCAACAATATGTCATCCACATATAATATCAGAAATGCTACAAAGCTCCCACTCACTTTCTTGTAAATACAGGCTTCAGCATAAGCCTGTATAAAACCATATGCTTTGATCACCTCATCAAAGCTTATATTACAACTCTGAGATGCTTGCACCAGTCTATAGATGGATCGCTGGAACTTGCACACTTTGTTAGCACCTTTAGGATCGACAAAACCTTCTGGTTGCATCATATACAACTCTTCTTTGAGATATCCATTTAAGGAATCCATTTTCCAGATTTCATAATCATAAAATGTGGCAATTGCTAACATGATTCGGATGGACTTAAGCATCACTATGGGTGAGAAAGTCTCATCGTAGTCAACCCCTTGAACTTGTCGAAAACCTTTTGCAACAAGTCGAGCTTTGTAGACAGTAACATTACCATTAGTGTCAGTCTTCTTCTTAAAGATCCATTTATTCTCTATGGCTTGCCAATCATCGGGCGAGTCCACCAAAGTCCACACTTTGTTCTCATATATGGACCCTTTCTCAGATTTCATGGCCTCAAGCCATCTGTCAGAAATCTGGGCTCATCATAGCTTCTTCATAGTTCGGAGGTTTGCCATGGTCTAATAACATGACTTCCAGGACAGGATTACCATACCACTCTAGTGCAGAACATGCTCTGTTCAACATACGAAGTCCATTAGTAACTTGATCCGAAGTTTCATGATCATCATCATTAGCTGCCTCTCTAGTTGGTCTAGGCATCACGGGAATGGATTTCTCTAATGTGCTACTCTCCAATTCGAGAGAAGGTACAACTACCTCATCAAGTTCTACTTTCCTCCCTGTCGGTGTCAAAACCGGCGGATCTCGGGTAGGGGGTCCCGAACTGTGCGTCTAGGCGGATGGTAACAGGAGACAAGGGACACGATGTTTTTACCCAGGTTCGGGCCCTCTCGATGGAGGTAAAACCCTACTCCTGCTTGATTGATATTGATGATATGGGTAGTATAAGAGTGGATCTACCACGAGATCAAGGAGGCTAAACCCTAGAAGCTAGCCTATGGTATGATTGTTGTAATGGTTGTTGTCCTACGGACTAAAACCCTCCGGTTTATATAGACACCGGAGAGGGCTAGGGTTACACAGAGTCGGTTACAATGGTAGGAGATCTACATATCCGTATTGCCAAGCTTGCCTTCCACGCCAAGGAAAGTCCCATCCGGACACGGGACGAAGTCTTCAATCTTGTATCTTCATAGTCTTGGAGTCCGGCTGACGATGATAGTCCGGCTATCCGGACACCCCCTAGTCCAGGACTCCCTCAGTAGCCCCTGAACCAGGCTTCAATGATGATGAGTCCGGCGCGCATATTGTTCGGCATTGCAAGGCGGGTTCCTCCTCTGAATAATTCATAGAAGATTGTGAACACCAGGATAGTGTCTGGCTCTGCAAAATAAATTCCACATTCCACCGTAGAGAGAATAACATGTACACAAGTTCAATCTGCTGACGCATTTTGTGGCATGACGTCAGACCACCACCAAGCCTTTACTTGAATCGTTTTTTATTATACCACCTCAGCGCGTTTAGCGAAGCGGTTTCCTTGGCACGTCTTGTCGAAGCAGAGATCGTGTTCCCCTTATTCCGGGATTCCCATCAATACGGACGTGGGTAACCCAACCGCGCCATTGATGATGGCGCTTGGGCGATAAGCGAGTTTTACCAGGCTGGTGGGGACGCATAGTCTTCATCCGCCCATATATAAGGGGATAAGGATCCACCTTTTTTACCTACGCCTTCTTCCTCCTTTGCTTATCCATCTCCGCGCACTCGAGCTCCAGCGCCCAAGTTCGCACATCTTGCCTCAACCTTCTCCAACCATGTCCGGAGCGGGAGGCAAGTGGTTGGCCTCCTCCGTCACAGAGGGGCACATCGAAAAGCTGCGCGGCGCCGGATACCTCTCCAACGACATTGCTCATCGGCTGCCCGACGAGGGGCAGCTCATCCCCACCCCCAGGCCCCATGAGAGGGTCGTATTCCTTCCCCACTTCCTCCGCGGATTGGGCTTCCCACTTCATCCCTTCGTCCGGGGGCTCATGTTCTACTACGGCCTGGACTTCCACGATCTGGCGCCAAACTTCATCCTCAACATCTCGGCGTTTATCGTCGTGTGCGAGGCCTTCCTCTGCATCCAGCCCCACTTCGGCTTGTGGCTCAAGACCTTCAATGTCAAGCCGAAGGTAGTGAAGGGCGTCCAAGCGGAATGCGGAGGCGCCATGGTGGGAAAAATGCCCAACGTCACCTGGCTCGAGGGGGCTTTCGTGGAGTCCATCAAGGGATGGCAATCGGGGTGGTTGTCGGTGTCAAAACCGGCGGATCTCGGGTAGGGGGTCCCGAACTGTGCATCTAGGCGGATGGTAACAGGAGACAAGGGACACGATGTTTTACCCAGGTTCGGGCCCTCTTGATGGAGGTAAAACCCTACGTCCTGCTTGATTAATATTGATGATATGGGTAGTACAAGAGTGGATGTACCACGAGATCAAGGAGGCCAAACCCTAAAGCTAGCCTATGGTATGATTGTTGTAATGTATGTTGTGTCCTACGGACTAAAGCCCTCTGGTTTATATAGACACCGGAGGAGGCTAGGGTTACACAGAGTTGGTTACAATGGTAGGAGATCTACATATCCGTATTGCCAAGCTTGCCTTCCACGCTAAGGAAAGTCCCATCCGGACACGGGACGGAGTCTTCAATCTTGTATCTTCGTAGTCTTGGAGTCCGGCGGACGATGATAGTCCGGCTATCCGGACACCCCCTAGTCCAGGACTCCCTCAGTAGCCCCCGAACCAGGCTTCAATGACGATAAGTCCGGCGCGTATATAGTCTTCAGCGTTGCAAGGCGGGTTCTCCTTCAAGTTCCATGTACCTGCCGAACAGTGTCCGGCTTCATCATAAATACTGTGCTTCTTGGCTTCTACGCCCAATAATGGTCTTCCTCCACACGTCGCACGAATGCAAAAAGCCAGGGTGTTTTTTACGTTTCACCCCCTAGTCGTGCAAGTCATTCGCCTACAAAAGAGGCAAAAATCCAGATCCAAATCACACCATCTTCCTTCCGCAAATACTCATCGGAGCGCTTTTGACCCAACAACCCATTCCACCATGGACCGTCGGCGCGGCTCCTCCTCTCGCGCCCCCAGCCCACTGCCAGGAGATTGGAGGAGATGCTCTGTTCCACACAACGAGCTAGTGAAGCTCCAAGCGGGGGGATATCTCCCTCCGGCCTTCATGGTCCCGGTTCGAGCCGAGCTGGCCACCTACCAAGGTGGGAAGCAAGCGGAGGCTACCCCAAGTCCCAACAAAGGGGAGCGGGTATGCTTCGTCCCCTATCTAATAAGGGGACTCGGATTTCCTATACATCTGTTCCTCCGCGGGCTCCTGGAGTTCTACGGACTCCAGCTCCATCACCTCACACCCGCCTCTGTCCTGCATGTCGTGGGTTACGTAGCTCTTTGCGAGCTATTCCTGGGCATCGAGCCCCATTTTGTGCTGTGGAAGAGGCTGTTCTGCCACGTACCCCGTTCTCACGAGGGATCTATATACCAAGTGGGCGCCGCCGAAGTATGGCGCATTGTCGGGACCGGATATCCATCCAGGACCCCTAAGAAGGCGTCCGAAGACTGGCCTTCGGAATGGTTTTACATAGAAGATGCTCCGCTGCCGGACCCAATCCGGGTCGGCCTCCCGGAGTTCAATGCCGCTCCTCTGAAGAAACGCCTTAGTTAGCGCCCGCGGAGTCCCCAATTGGAAGAAGACAAGAGCGTCCATTACCTGATGGGCCGAATAAGATTACTAGCCCATTCCGGATTGACCATGATCGGAATCATGGCAATATGCATCATGCGGGGAGTACAGCCACTGCAATACAGGGGCCACCCCATGTGGGATTTCAACGGGGAGGACGACGCCACCCGCCACGGCCGCAAAGGACCGGATTCGACCGAGGACCTGGTGCAGATCCTGTCCGGCCTGTACAAGGGGGAAAAGGAGGACTTCCTCCGAACGAACCCTCTGAATGGGTTTTCCATGAACAACCCTCGGGGCTGGGTGAGCGAACACCCTTTAAGGGCTCAACCCATGCTCTTAGAGTTTAAGCTTCTTACACTACGTCTTCGGCGCAGGAGCTGCGCCGGATTGTGGAGGACATGATAAGTCCGGCTCCGCAACCTGAGCATCCAGGGAGATCCCAAGATCCGGCCTCCGAAGAGGATCCGGATATCAAGGTGGAGCTGATCGACGGGGTGTTTCACCAGCTCAGCATGGACAATGCTTTGGTCGCCATTACGGCGGACTACCCCGGATTATATCCGTCTTCCCAGGTGATTGTGACCGAGGTTCGGACACCATTATCTCTTCCTTGCCCTTTTCTGACCTTCACGAACGATGGTGTTTTACAGGAAGCACCTTCAAGGCGGGAAGCCGAGCCTGCGGCAGCTGACCAACAAAGGCCAGTCCGGACCAGCAGGCGGAAAAGGAGCGCGACACGGACCGAAATGTCGCCGCAAAGGTATAGCTCATATTTAAACATTCAGAGCAACGTTCCTAGGAAGCGTCTGAGTGCTCATGATCCTTTATAGGAGAAAAAGCGCCCGCCGGACTGCGGGCGTAGAGGTTGCCAATCCAGCCTATACCGGCCAGGCTCCAGCGCCTAGTCAGGAGGGGGAGGCAAGCGCAAGGCGCGGGCCGGATACTGCTCCAACGGAGGATGCCGACCGACTGTCCGCCACCAAGTCCGAGGTGGAGAGCGCCATGAACCATAGGCGCCGCCGGACAGTATTTCGGGAAGCGTGCTTTTCCCCTGAGGCGCTGGACACCTTCAACGCGGGGGACGCGCACCTCCGTGCCGCTCAAGATGGTTTTACTAGAGCCACGGAGCAGTATGTGAAAGACATACGGGTAAGGGAATTTTAGTGGTTATGTATACCAGTAGCCCCCGAGACTTAAAGTAGTTATGTTAACTGATTTAAGGATCATTTGAAACGCATGCTCTTACCGAGAAGAATGCCCAGCTGTCTCAGGAGCTGCAAGAATGCAAGGCCCAACTTGAGGCCGCACTTGCTGCCGCAGGAGGAAACACAGAGGCCCCTCCTGGTAACACATTTGTTTGGTAAATATAAGTGTTGTGCGGCGCGCGTAAGTCTAATAATGACATTGTAGGTGCTGCTGGACAAGATCCGGACAGGCAGGAACTGCTTCGTCAGCTGAAGGCCGGCGAGAGGGTGCTGAATAGAGTACAGCAGGAAAGGAACAAGCTTCAAGATGCCCACGCCCAGCTTGGAGAGGAGCTAAAAGGCGTTCGGGCCGAGCTGTCCGGCTCCGTTAAGGAGAATCAGCGGCTTCGTCGCAGCATCTATAGTAAGTGCTTGAACGAACTCCTTTGAAAAGAAGAGTCCGGCGAGGGAGTCGATTGACAGAATATGTCTTGTAGGTATACTCACAGGTCGCCCTGCAGAGGAGATGCCTGTATTGACGGGTGATCAACTTCCCGAGCTATCGCAACTACTCGAACGAGTTCGGCAGGCGATGAACGGCGTCATTCAGGCATTATGGCCAGCCGTCTCCCTACCCGAGGGCCTTGGGGAGCTTGCGGAGAAACTCCAGGGAGTGCGGCAACGCTTCCGTTTATGGAAGATTTCGGCCTGCCTCCGGGGTGCCAGGGAGGCTTGGGTCATGGTGAAGACGCGGTACAAGAAGGCGGACCCCAACCATATGGCCGAAGTTGGACCGGTGGGGCCCGATGGGAAGGAGATCCCTGTGAGTTTAGTATACAGCCAAGTGGAGGTGGCTGCTAAATTTTCCCAACAGGACTGTAAGTTAGACAGCCTGTTAGACGGGATTGAGGAGGAATACAATCAGTAAATTTGATGATGTATTGAAAATGACATGTGAAATGCCTTTTAGCCGGATTGTAGATTGTTTGTCTTTGCCGACCTTTTCGCTTCGACCTCGGGACCCTAGAGTCCGGAGTGTGTCTGAATACCTTTGTGGTTAAAAAAAACAACCGGGGTATGCGTGGAGACTAGGCGTAGGGGTCATTAGTGCTTTATCAGACAAGTGCCCAACTAGTTATGTTATATTACATGGTTAGTAAGAAACATCTTCCAGGGAGAATAGTTCCGTTAAGGGTTCCTTTCCCTGGGAGGCATGCCCTAAAGTGCATGCCCGGACTGCGAAAAAAGCAGAAAAACATCTGGGGGCAGATAAACAAGTAGGTAAAAAATCATCTTTCAAGTCACCGACCGAATATTCCCTTAAGAACGCTAGCTTTCGGCTTCACCCAGTCTGAGGTACACATCCGGCTGACCCGGCAGTAACAATCGCAGAGGTGCTCCCTTTACCTCCTAGCCGAACAATCGGGAACGTAGGGGTAAGCACAGGAGCCAGGCAACCCAGCTTGGCCAAAACTTAAGTCATATCGATGCATATAATGGTGAGTAAAAGGTACATGTGGAAGCTTGACACATGTGCTGGGCATGAAGCCCTTATAATTGAGCTTCTGGAAAAGAAGCCCCCAGGTATAATGAGTGCGGATGGCACATCAAGTGTATGCGAACAACGCGGAAGTAGGCCCTTAGGGGCTTTTTAGTAGAAAGGTTAGGGGAAGAAAGAGAAACAAAAGACAGCTGAAGTGTAAAAATTTGAACTGAGGAAAGGGACGAACTCTTAGTCCGGCGCTAGGCATAGAATCTTCGGAGGCGGGCTGCGTTCCATGGGTTCGGCTCGAGTCGGTTATCCGACGCATTTCGTAGATGGTACGCTCCGCCGGTCAGGACTTGATCGATAATGAAGGGGCCCTCCCATTTGGGCTTGAGCTTGTCCTTTTTCTTGTCCGGCAGGCGTAGAACTAGTTCGCCAACGTTGTAAGTCTTGGCCCGTACTTCTCTGCTTTGATATCTTCGGGCCTGCTGCTGATAGAATGCAGAACGAGCCTTGGCGACGTCGCATTCTTCCTCCAATGTATACAAGCTGTCCTGTCGATCCAGCTCAGCCTCTCTTTCTTCGTACATGCGCACTCGAGGTGAGTCATGAATGATGTCGCAGGGCAGGACTGCCTCTGCGCCGTATACCATAAAAAATGGTGTGAATCCGGTAGTACGGTTAGGCGTTGTCCGCAGCCCCCAGAGTACGGAGTCGAGCTCCTCAACCCAGTGTGTGTCAGATTTAGTAAGTGACCGCACTAGTCTGGGTTTAATGCCGCTCATTATTAGACCATTTGCTCGTTCCACTTGACCGTCGGTTTGAGGGTGATAGACTGAAGCGTAGTCAAGCTTGATGCCCATATTTTTGCACCATGACTTAACCTCGTCGGCCGTGAAGTTCGTGCCGTTGTCTGTGATGATGCTGTGGGGGACTCCGTAACGGTGTACTACCCCGGATATAAAGTCTATCACTGGTCCGGACTCTGCCGTTTTGACCGGTTTGGCCTCTATCCATTTGGTGAATTTATCCACCATGACCAATAGGTACCTTTGCTTGTGGGTTCCCCCTTTGAGGGGTCCAACCATATCAAGCCCCCAGACCGCGAACGGCCAGGTAATGGGTATAGTTTTGAGGGCGGTGGGCGGCATGTGGCTCTGATTAGCAAAGAGCTGACAACCGACGCATCTTTGGACTAAGTCTTAGGCATCTGCCCGGGCCGTCGGCCAATAAAATCCTGTACGGAATGCCTTTCCTACAAGGGCTCGGGCTGCTGCGTGGTGTCCGCCTAGTCCGGCATGAATTTCCGCCAGGAGGTTTCGTCCTTCCTCTTCGGAGATACACCTTTAAAGGACTCTGGTTGTACTTTTCTTATAAATTTCTCCCTCATGGACCTTGTAGGCTTTCGATCGCCGGACTATGCAGCGGGCCTCATTTTGGTCTTCGAGAAGTTCCTGTCTAAGCAAATAGGCTAGGAAAGGTTCTGTCCACGGGGCGATTACCGCCATTATGTCGTGGGCTGAAGGTGTTATGTCATCGGGTGAACCGCTGGTTGGCGCGGTTGTTTCCGGTTTGTCATTTCTGGGCTCCTCTTCCCATAGTATGGATGGCTTGAAGAGCCGTTCCAGGAAGATGTTTGGAGGGACAGCGTCACGTTTTGCGCCGATGCGTGCCAGTACGTCGGCCGCTTGGTTATTATCTCGGGCTACGTGATGGAATTCGAGTCCTTCGAACCGAGCTGACATTTTTAAGACAGCGTTGCGATATGCTGCCATTTTCGGATCCTTGTGCGTCGAAATCTCCATTTATTTGGGATATTGCAAGGTTTGAATCCCCGCGCACCTCTAGGCGTTGAATGCCCATGGAGATTGCTATCCGGAGACCGTGTAAAAGGGCCTCGTATTCGGCTGCATTGTTGGAGTCCGTGTACATTATTTGAAGTACGTATTGGACTGTATCCCCGGTCGGGGACGTCAGTACGACACCAGCCCCCAGTCCGGCCAACATTTTAGAGCCGTCGAAATGCATAATCCAATTGGAGTATGCGCCATACTCTTTAGGGAGTTCGGCTTCGGTCCATTCAGCGACAAAGTCAGCCAAAACTTGTGATTTTATAGCTCGCCGAGGTTTGTAAGTTATATCGAATGGTAAGAGCTCAATGGCCCATTTTGCAATCCTGCCCGTTGCGTCACGGTTATTTATGATGTCATTGAGTGGTACTTTGGAGGCCACTGTTATCAAACACTCTTGAAAGTAGTGTCGGAGCTTCCGGGATGCCATGAACACCGCATACGCTATCTTCTGATAGTGTGGGTAATGGGACTTGCATGGAGTTAACACAGTGGATACATAATACACTGGTTTTTGGAGAGGGAATTTATGCCCTTCTGTCTCTCGTTCGATGACGAGTACCGCACTTACAACTTGATGCGTTGCTGCGATGTATAACAACATTGGTTCGCCCAGATTGGGCACAGCCAGGACCGGATTTGTTGCCAATATGGCCTTTATTTCTTCGAGTCCGGCAGTGGCAGCATCCGTCCACTCGAAGTGTTCGGTGTGCCTGAGGAGGCGATAGAGGGGCAATGCCTTTTCCCCTAGACGGGAGATAAAGCGGCTTAGAGCTACCACACATCCTGTTAATTTTTGTATCTGTTTGAGGTCTTTTGGGATATCCAACTGTGACAGAGCTCGGATTTTAGCCGGGTTTGCTTCAATTCCTCTACCGAATACAATGAAGCCCAACAGCTTTCCGGCTGGTACGCCGAAAACGCATTTTTCCGGATTCAGCTTGATGTCATATGCTCTGAGGTTGTCGAATGTGAGCCTCAAATCGTCTACTAGAGTTTCGACGTGTTTTGTTTTGACGACTACGTCGTCTACGTATGCCTCGACTATTTTGCCGATCTGGGTAGCCAGACATGTTTGAATCATGCGCTGATATGTTGCGCCGGCATTTTTAAGTCTGAAGGGCATCGTGTTGAAGCAGAATGGTCCGTATGGAGTGATGAATGCCGTTGCAGCTTGGTCTGCTTCCGCCATCGTGATTTGATGGTAACCAGAGTATGCGTCGAGGAAGCACAATGAATCGTGCCCTGCGGTAGCATCGATAATTTGGTCGATGCGGGGGAGGGGGAAGGGATCCTTTGGGCAAGCCTTATTGAGGTCTTTAAAATCGACACATAGGCGCCAGGATTTGTCCTTCTTTGGTACCATTACCAGATTTGCTAGCCAATCCGGATGTTTGATATCTCTAATGAATCCGGCTTCCAATAGTTTGGCTAGCTCTTCTCCCATTTCTTGTCTTTTGGGTTCGGAAAATCGTCGAAGAGCCTGTTTGACCGGCTTGAATCCTTTTAGGATGTTTAGGCTATGTTCTGCCAATCTGCGTGGGATTCCGGGCATGTCCGAAGGATGCCAGGCGAAAATGTCCCAATTTTCCCGAAGGAATTCACGCAGTGCGGCGTCTACCTCGGGGTTTAATTGTGCCCCAATGGAGGCCGTCTTCGTTGGGTCCGTTGGATGGACCTGGAATTTCACTATTTCATCTGCTGGTTTGAAGGAGGTGGACTTGGATCTTTTATCAAGTATCACATCATCCCTGTTTACCGTAGAGCGCAGCGCGGTGAGTTCTTCTGCCGCTAGGGCCTCGGATAGTGCCTCCAGGGCTAGTGCGGCTGTCTTGTTTTCGGCGCAGAGTGCTATGTCCGGATCACTAGCGAGAGTGATTATTCCGCCGAGCCCGGGCATTTTGAGCTTCATATACCCATAATGGGGTACGGCTTGAAAAATTGTGAATGCCTCTCGTCCTAATATAGCTTGATATCCGCTGTTGAACGGGGCCACTTGGAACGTGATTTCTTCGGATCTGTAATTGTCCAGTGAGCCGAACACCACATCAAGTATGATTTTTCCGGTGCAGCGTGCTTCCCGGCTAGGGATTATTCCTCTGAAGGTTGTGCTACTTCGCTCAATACGGCTCCAATCGATTTCCATTTTTTTGAAGAGTTTCCTCGTAGATGAGGTTTAGTCCGCTGCCGCCATCCATGAGGACCTTTGTAAGTCGAAAGTCGTCCACTATGGGACTAAGCACCAGTGCGGCTGGTGCTCGGGCTGTTCGGAATTTAGGTTCGTCGCTGGCGTTGAAGGTGATGGCTGTGTCGCTCCATGGATTTGCTGTTGCTACTTGGTAGACTTTGGCGAGGCCGTGGATTGTTCGTTTTCGCATATTGTTTGATGCGAAGGTCTCGAAGACTGTTGATACCGTACCGGTATTGTTGGAGTGGTTTTCCAGGGCTAGAAGCTCCTCGCCACTTTTGGCCACCTGCCGTAATATCCAACATGCTCGAAGGCTATGTGTTGGGACGGCTCCCTCTGTACTATGAAGCTTACAGGGTCCATTGAGCCATCCCTCCAGTATGGTTCCGTGCCATTTATGGGGTTTTTGCTTTTTGTTTTTTGCATCTGGGGCCTGAGTGTGATGCATGCTTTTGTTACGGACTGGGGTTGTATTCGGGGCCGGATTATCCCAAAACTGGTTTTTGGTTTTCCGGAAACTCTCCATCGCACAGTACTTTCGTACTATGGACGCCAAATCGGTGAAGCGTGTGATTTTACGACGGCCGATGGCGTTCAATATTCCCTTGTCCGTGCAATTATTGCAAAAGATTGAGATTGCGTTTTCCTCTCGGCAGTCCTTTATCCTGTCCATAACCAGGAGGAATCTGGCCCAGTAGTGATGTACTGTTTCAGTGGGCTCTTGCCGTATTAGAGATAGATCGCACATGTCTGGGCGGGTGGGTGGAATAAAATCCGGATCCCTACCCATCTTGGGGCTTAAAGGCCGTGAAGTTTCCAATTTTGGAAGCCTGGATTGCTGGACGTTGTCCAACGAGTCCGGTCTGATGCCTGACTTTAAGTTCAGTGCTTGATCGGAGTCCGTTCCCCCGCGGAAATCCGGCGTGGGGGGTTCGGGAGCCCGGACATGTCTAGTTTTCAATACAGGAGGAAGATCGCCGCATTGCTCCTCTACCACAGCGATGTGGTGGGTAACCTGGGGAGAGTTGATCTCTCTCAGATCGGTTTTAAGCCCAATCTGGTTGTAGTCCGTAGCGACTCCCAGGGCGGCGATGCGATCCAAGAGTTCGTTGACAGAAGAGAGCTCTATCGGATCCAGCCGCTCGGCGAATTCCGAGCTGACGTGGAGATTGCTTTTGACGACTTGAGAAGTCATTGTCGAAGCAGTGGCCGAACAGGCGGTCATAAGAAAACCGCCTAGCTGGATAGTTTGGCCGGCGGCCAAGGCCTCTTCGGCGAAAATACCGTCCTTGAAGACGGGTGGAGACATCCTTCCTATCGGTGACGACACAGAGGAACTCTCAATGAAAGCACCAATGTCGGTGTCAAAACCGGCGGATCTCGAGTAGGGGGTCCTGAACTGTGCGTCTAGGCGGATGGTAATAGGAGACAAGGGACACCATGTTTTACCCAGGTTCGGGCCCTCTTGATGGAGGTAAAACCCTACGTCCTGCTTGATTAATATTGATGATATGGGTAGTACAAGAGTGGATCTACCACGAGATCAAGGAGGCCAAACCCTAAAGCTAGCCTATGGTATGATTGTTGTAATGTATGTTGTGTCCTACGGACTAAAGCCCTCTGGTTTATATAGACACCGGAGGAGGCTAGGGTTACACAGAGTCGGTTACAATGGTAGGAGATCTACATATCCGTATTGCCAAGCTTGCCTTCCACGCTAAGGAAAGTCCCATCCGGACACGGGATGGAGTCTTCAATCTTGTATCTTCGTAGTCTTGGAGTCCGGCGGACGATGATAGTCCGGCTGTCCGGACACCCCCTAGTCCAGGACTCCCTCAGTGGTTCTACATCACCGAGCTGCGTGACCCTAAATGGGCAGCGGCCCCCGAATTCAGATCTGGCATCCCCATGCAGCTCACCTCCTGGAAAGAGAAGGGTTTGCTATGGGGCAGTTCGGAGGAGCTGGCAGGACTCCAGTCCTGCATCTAGACCTTGGTGAACAAGAAGCTTAGGCTTGTCAATGTGATCCAGGTCATGCTCGTCCACCGGATTCTCCCCTGCCAACAGCGGGCCTTCAATCTGTGGGAGTTCGATTCGGCACAGCACCGGACTCTGAGCGGGCTCTTCGACACAACGTACGAAGCCGTCTGGAGGGCTCTGTTCAAGGGCGGAGAAGCCCCCGCATCCGCGACTGAAGACCGCGGATTCAGCACCAAGCGCCCGGCCGGTGAGGTAAGCTTTGTTATCCTCTATGGGACACTTATTTTCTTTCATAGTTTGACTCTATTGTGGGATCTAAAACTCCCGATGCATTTAACAGGACTGGCAGAGGATGTCTGGACAGGTAGACTGTCCGGCTCCCCTTCCCGAAGACCCAGCGGACGCCCGTTTAACGAGGCTGCTGGTCCCGACACTTTATGTGGTGCCAGAGAAGAAGGCCAAGAAGAAGGCCACGGGAACCCGAAGAAGTTCCCAGCGCCAGGTGATATCGGACTCGTTGTCCGATGGCTCCGAGGCGGACTCCTCCCCCGAAGATGAGGAGGAGAAAGAGGACTCTCTCCCAGAAGAGGGAGAGAGGAAGAGTAAGGCCTCCCCAACGAGGGAGGCCGAAGGGTCCAAGAGGGGAAGGACTATTCCCTCGGACAGCTCCACCAATGCCAATGTTGGCGACGAAGAGTGGCCCTCAAGGGCCAGGCCTCCGGCAAGATCGTAAGTATCCGGATTCCTGAATGATTTATAATTTCTCTTTTGTGTCACATAGTGTCCTTCTAATGCCGTACACTACCTGTAGTCCGGCCGATGATGATCTCCCCGCTTCATCGAGCGGGTCGTTGGCTCCGTCGGATGTAGATTCCATCCCGACTGCCTCCACCCCTCACGACGCTGAGGACGCCGAGGTGGGATCCCAGGAAGGGACCCATCAGGAGGAGGCTCCGGAGGTGCCACAAGGCAGCCTCCCGGACTTTGCACCGGACTCCATGCCGGAACCTGCAGTGGTTTCGGAGTTCGGCAGGCGGCCCCTTCGTAAGAAGGGCAAGACCGTGACGCCGCCTCCGTCCAGCCGGAGGCGCCGGACAACTTGCTGGAGGCGCTCAACGACGCTTCCATCAAGGAAGAACACCGCACTATCATGAGTGCGGTGATTCAGAAGGTTCAGCTCGCCAAGAGCGGGCTGACCGAAGCCTGCAGTAGCCTTCTAACAGGCTTTGAGGTAAAAAGTTTAAAATATGTAATGTAGTACCGCATAGACAGTAGCCCCTGATGCTCGGTTCGGTGTTCGGAAAGAAAAACCGGATTGAGGATCTTTGAAAAGATATACGCAGGAGTGCTAAAAATTATGTCAATATGGGTTTGCAGACTGCGCTGCTGACCTCTGCCGCACTGACTGCGGAGGTCGGTGCGTTGAAGCAGGACCTCGAGCGGTCCGAGCAAGAGCTCGGCCTTGCCAAGAAGCAGCTCGAGGACAAAGAAGGTGAGTAATACCATCTTTAAATTTGTACCTTACAGAAAAGGATTTTGGTTGCAATGAAAATAACAAGGATAACGTGGGTATTGCAGGGGCCACGAATGAGGTGGCAACCCTGAAGGAGGCCGTGTCAGCGGCCGAACGCAATGCGGCCGCGGAACGAGCGGAGCAAGAGAAGCAGGAGGCGCGGGTGTCGGACATGCGGCAAGAGCTCCAGGCTGTCATGGAAAAGCATGAGAGTATGGAGCGCAACTCGAAGACTCGAGAGTCCGAGCTTGCCTCGGCTCTTGAAAGTGCCAAAGCCGCTAAGGCCGAGGCCCGTAAGGCCCTCCAGGAGATTGAGGATGTGAAGAAAATAGCGGCGGGTAAGGCATTTTTCATGCAAAGCAAGCATGTTAATGTAAACTACCTGACACTTACCCGAATTCGGAGCTCTCCAGGGGCATTTGTAGATCTGCCTCGCAGCGTGTCCGATGCCGCCGCATTCTACCGAGCCGAGGAGGGGAGCTCAATGGAGAAGGTCTTCTGGTCTCAGTACGCTGAGGCCGGACATCCGGTGCTCCCTAGCGACCAGCTGAAGCAGCTGGTCGAGCTCCACAAGGTAGCCGAGCAGGCCATGAAGGGCCTCATAGTCCGACTGTGGCCTGGAGAGGCCATGCCTGGGAGCTACTTCGGCCTCGTGCGGCGGCTGGTGGATGCGTGCCCCTGGGTGGAGGTCATCAAGCGCTCCGCCTGTATTGAAGGTGCTCGTCGGGCCCTTGCCCGCGCAAAGGTGCATTGAGGCAGGCTGGATGCGGAGAGGCTTATCACTGACGCGCCGCCAGCGGGCAAGGAGTATCGTACGCCCGAGATGTACTATAAGACTGTCCTGAAGAGTGCCCGCAAGATTGCGGATGAGTGCCCCAGAGATGTAATTATTGAGTAAACTCGCTATGTGTTATCCTGTGCGCTGAAAACTTTGTTCATATGCGCTAAGCAACGCTTATTGATTTAAAATATTACCTTCTGTGCGGCCGTTTATTAATTCTGAGAGATGGCAAGTCGTCGGCTTCATCCCCCATGCCACGAGTGCTGGGGTGTTCGGGATAAACTTGAGCGCTCTTATTCCCATTTTTGGGTCCATCTAGGGAGGCGCTCAACACAGCGAACAAGGTAATCGGACTTATAATGCTTTAACACTCTCACTTAGCCATAGAATTCTATAATTTTAAATTTCGGTGAAGCCCCTAGTATTCGGAAGACCGAGTTCGGGGCGCTATCCACGCCTTGGCCGGATAGTATCCGGTTCTTCGCTCGAAGCGGCATAAGTCTTTAGGGACTCGAAAAGACCTCTCAAACAGCGACCCGTCTCTCGCCTTATCATGACAGTCAGTTTTAGCTTTCTCCACTGAGGCGCTCGCCCAGCTCAACCGGGGCGCAATCGCAGTGGTTCTCCTAGTGCTACCTTAGCCGACAGAACGGAACGTAAGGTACCAAAACATGGGAGCCGGGCAAACCCAACTATTGACCCAAGACATGATTCGGAGCCGATTCATATAATGCTATAAGTTCGGGGTGCCGCACTTGTGAAAGTGTTCGGACTTATCACACCATAATGCGGGGAACATAAGCCCCTGGTGTATTCGGCCGTACCAAAATATACGGGTGCAAGATGTCATTAATGAACATATATGTAAAGTAATGCAATTATAGGCAAAAAGTGCTGCATTGTTTATTCAAGGAATTCTGCTATGAGTGCGGAATGATACAAATAGTGTGGTAAGCAAGGGATTGGACTAATTAGACGTGTCCCCCTCCAGGGGTGGGCTGCGGACTGATGTATTTAACAAATTTAATGCTTGTAATGGAGACCACCTGAGTGTTCATCGCAGCCTTTATCCCTCCCTGGCCGTTGCATCGTGAGTTCGGCAGGTTCGCCACCGGACAAGGCCTCTGGTGAACGGAGTCCTGTGTATAAAAAAGAAGAAAAATAAAAATGAAAAGAGCGACATACTTGGGAGCCCCTGGTGTGGTTGAGCCACACTCTGGGCCTGTTGTGGTCGCGCCCCTCCCCCTATGCCCATGGTATCTCCAGAGCGTAATGGTGTACTCGGAGAGCTGGTCTTGCAATCATGCGAGGGCTGGGGTTGGGGCCGCATTTCTACGCGTGCTCGGAACATGCCAGGTGGTCTTGATTGATGTTGCTCCGGGCGCGTTTGGCCGTGTCCGATCGTTTAACGGTCGGACTCGAAAATTGCCTTAGAAGGCTGCTCTATACTTCTCCCGCGAGAGCCGCTGTATGTTCCTCCGTTCAGAGGGAGCGTTCCGTATTTCCGTTGACCGTGATGACTCCACGAGGGCCTGGCATCTTGAGCTTGAGGTATGCATATTGCGGCACCGCGTTGAACATTGCGAATGCGGTTCGTCCGAGCAGAGCATGATAGCCGCTGCGGAACGGGACTATGTCGAAGATTAACTCCTCGCTTCGGAAATTATCCGGGGATCCGAAGACCACTTCCAGTGTGACTGAGCCTGCACAATTGGCCTCAACACCTGGTATGACGCCTTTGAAGGTCGTCTTTGTAGGTTTAATCCTTGAGGGGTCTATGCCCATCTTGCACACTGTATCCTGATAAAGCAGGTTCAGGCTACTGCCGCCGTCCATCAGGACTCTCGTGAGGTGAAATCCATCGATGATTGGGTCTAAAACCAATGCGGCGAATCTGCCATGGCGGATACTGGTCGGATGGTCTCTTCGATCGAAGGTGATCGGGCAAGAGGACCATTGATTGAACTTCGGGGCGACTGGCTCCATCGCATATACGTCCCTCAGTGCACGCTTCCGCTCCCTCTTGGGTATATGGGTTGCGTATATCATGTTTACCGTCCGCACTTGTGGGGGGAAGCCCTTCTGTCCTCTACTGTTCGGTGGCCGGGTCTCTTCCTCGTCATCGCTGTGCAGCCCCTTGTCATTGTTTTCGGCAATTAACTTGCCTGCCTGCTTGAATACCCAACAATCTCTGTTGGTGTGGTTAGCTGGCTTTTTGAGGGTGCCATGTATTTGGCAAGAGCGATCGAGTATTCAGTCCAAATTGGACGGACCCGGAGTGGTTCTTTTGAATGGCTTCTTCTGCTGACCGGGTTTAGAGCCTTGGAATCCGGCGTTGACTGCCGTATCCTCATTGTTGTCGCCGTTAACACGGTGTTTGTTTTTGTTTCGACGCGACCTGCCATTGTGGTCCTTAGTATCCGGACTGCCAGCATTTTTACTGAGGTTGTTGCTGCGAGCTAGCCAGCTATCCTCTCCCGCGCAGAAGCGGGTCATGAGTGATGTGAGGGCTGCCATGGATTTCGGCTTTTCCTGTCCTAGGTGCCGGGCCAACCACTCGTCGCGGATGTTATGTTTGAAGGCTGCGAGGGCCTCTGCATCCGGACAGTCGATGATTTGATTTTTCTTTGTTAAGAACCGTGTCTAGAATTGTCTGGCCGATTCGTCTGGCTGCTGAATTATGTGTCTTAGGTCATCGGCGTCTGGTGGTTGCACATATGTGCCCTGGAAGTTGTCGAGGAATGCGGCTTCCAGGTCCTCCCAACACCCAATTGACTCTGCGGGTAGGCTGTTTAAGCCAATGCCGAGCTGGTCCTTTAGGCTTGAGCGGGAGATATTTGATGGCGTGGAGATCATCGCCGCGGGCCATATGGATATGAAGGAGATAATCCTCGATCCAAACCGCGGGGTCTGTTGTGACATCGTAGGATTCAATGTTGACGGGTTTAAACCCTTCAGGGATTTGATGATCCATTACTTCGTCTGTGAAGCATAGTGGGTGTGCGGCGCCTCTATATTGAGCAATATCACGACGTAGCTCAAGAGAGCGTTGTCTGCTGTGTTCGGCCCGGCCGGAGTTGCTGTATCCGGCGCGACGGTATTCGTCATGGGTCGTAGGGCACCCACGTGATCCATAGATAGATCTGGATTGTCTTGCCTTGTCCTCCAATATATCGCGCAAGTCCGGCGCGTTCCCCCGTGGCTTCGTGCTTTTTGAGCGGTGCCGGGGTACGGTCCTGGTGGAGGGCTTAGATGCCTCTCTGTCGCGGCCATGAGGTGGTCGGTCTGCCGTATTGTGCGCTGGTGATGAAGGTTTGTATGCTGTCTCCTCTAGTTGGGGAGCAACTTGCGTTTTTGGTAGCTTTTGGAGGGGCGTTCGAGTTCATACTCTTCGGCCACGAGGACCTCGGTCGATCTGTCGGCCAGCAGGTCTTGATTAGCTTGAAGCTGCTGCTGCTTTTTCTTTAGGCTATTTGCCGTGGCCATTAGCCTGCGTTTGAAACGCTCTTGTTCGACGGGATCCTCAGGCACGACGAATTCGTCATCGTCGAGGCTTGCCTCGTCTCCGGAGGGAGGTATGTAATTATCATCCTCGACCTCTTCGTCTGCCGCTCTCCCGTGAGGGCTTGCTTCTGCATCCTCCTGCGCTGAATCTTGCTGGAGGGGGTTGTCTTCGGCACTTTCTGGGGTGTTATTATCTCCCGTGCTGGAATCTCCATTCTTGCTATGGCGGGATTTAGAGCGGCGCCGCTGTCGTCGGCGCTTGGGCTGTTTCTTTATGGAATCTGCCTCCGCTGCTTCTTCGCCTTCCCCATCCTTTGGGGTGTCCACCATGTATATGTCGTATGCCGAGGAGGTCTTCCAGTGCCCTGTAGGCACTGGTTCTTGATCTTCTCCGGCATCGTCGTCCATACCGTCGATGTCTTCGGAGTCGTAGTCTAGCATGTCGGTTAGATCGTCGACAGTGGCTACAAAGTGGGTGGTGGGTGAGCATTGAATTTCTTCGTTGTCCGCATCCCAACCATCCTGGCCGCAGTCCGGCCAGGGCTCTCTTGATAGCGAGAGATGTTTCACCGAATTTAGGATGTCGCCAAAGGGTGAGTGCTGAAAGATGTCCGCGACAGTGAACTCCATGATCGGCGCCCAATCGGGTTCGATTAGCAGGGGCGCAGGAGGCTCGGAGTCCGGCAGGGAGTCCGACACCTCGGAGTCACGAGCCTTATAAGGGACAAGGTCAGTGTTCGGCTCCATCGCCGTAGCGGTTGCAGCTCCCGAGGTGGTGTCCAGCCACCTATCCTCGATCTGCGTGGTCGGCTCCGGACTATGTGTCGGAGCGGACTCGTGTGCGGCCTCCAGGGCACTGTCCGGCGGCAGAGCTAAATCATGCCCATCGTGGCAGCGCGGCACGCTCGGCTGTGGCTCGAATCCGTCGAAGATCAAGTCCCCGCGGATGTCGGCCGTGAAGTTTAGGATTCTGAATCTGACCTGATGGCCAGGGGCATAGCTTTCGATCTGCTCCAGATGGCCAAGTGAATTGGCCCGTAGTGCGAAGCCACCGAATACGAAGATTTGTCCGGGGAGAAAAGTCTCACCCTGGACGGCGTTGTTGATTGAAGGAGCCATCAAGCCTATCGGTGACGACACAGAGGAACTCTCAATGAAAGCACCAATGTCAGTGTCAAAACCGGCGGATCTCGGGTAGGGGGTCCCGAACTGTGCGTCTAGGCGGATGGTAACAAGAGACAAGGGACACGATGTTTTTACCCAGGTTCGGGCCCTCTCGATGGAGGTAAAACCCTACTCCTGCTTGATTGATATTGATGATATGGGTAGTACAAGAGTGGATCTACCACGAGATCAAGGAGGCTAAACCCTAGAAGCTAGCCTATGGTATGATTGTTGTAGTGGTTGTTGTCCTACGGACTAAAACCCTCCGGTTTATATAGACACCGGAGAGGGCTAGGGTTACACAGAGTCGATTGCAATGGTAGGAGATCTACATATCCGTATTGCCAAGCTTGCCTTCCACGCCAAGGAAAGTCCCATCCGGACACGGGATGAAGTTTTCAATCTTGTATCTTCATAGTCTTGGAGTCTGGCTGACGATGATAGTCCGGCTATCCAGACACCCCCTAGTCCAGGACTCCCTCACTCCCACTCACTTCTTTTGAGAGAAACTCCTTCTCTAGAAAGGATCCATTCTTAGCAACACAGATCTTGCATTCGGATCTGTGGTAGAAGGTGTACCCAACAGTTTCCTTAGATTATCCTATGAAGACGCACTTTTCCGCTTTGGGTTCGAGCTTATCAGACTGAAGCCTTTTACATAAGCATTGCATCCCCAAACTTTTAAGAAATGGCAACTTAGGTTTCTTGCCAAACCACAGTTCATACGATGTCATCTCAACGGATTTAGATGGTGCCCTGTTTAACATGAATGCGGCTGTATCTAATGCATAACCCCAAAACGATAGTGGTAAATCGGTAAGAGACATCATAGGTCGCACCATATCTAATAAAGTATGGTTACAACGTTCGGACACACCATTATGCTTTGGTGTTCCAGGTGCCGTGAATTGTGAAACAATTCCACATTTTTTTAATGAAGGCCAAACTCGTAACTCAAATATTCGCCTCCGCGATCAGATCGTAGAACCTTTATTTTCTTGTTACGATGATTTTCCACTTCACTCTGAAATTCTTTGAACTTTTCAAATGTTTCAGACTTGTGTTTCATTAAGTACATATACCCATACCTACTCAAATCATTTGTGAAGGTTAGACAATAATGATACCCACCGCGTGCTTCAACACTCATCGGACTGCATACATTGGTATGTATTATTTCCAACAAGTCATAAGCTCGCTCCATTGTTCCGGAGAATGGAGTTTTAGTCATCTTGCCCATGAGGAATGGTTCGCAAGTACCAAATGATTTATAATCAAGTGATTCCAAAAGTCGATATGCATGGAGTTTCTTCATGCGCTTTATACCAATATGACCTAAACAGCAGTGCCACAAATATGTTGCACTATGATTATCAACTTTGCATCTTTTGGCATCAATATTATGAATATGTGTATCACTACGATCGAGATTCAATAAACCATTGACATTGGGTGTATGACCATAGAAGGTTTTATTCATGTAAACAAAACAACAATTATTCTCTGACTTAAATGAATAACCATATTGCAATAAACATGATCTAATCATATTCCTGCTCAACACAAACACCAAATAACATTTATTTAGGTTCAACATCAATCCAGAAGGTAGAGTGAGTGTGCGATGTTGATCGTATCAACCTTGGAATCAATTCCAACACTCATCGTCACCTCGCCCTTAACTAGTCTCTGTTTATTCTGCAATTCCTATTTCGAGTTACTAATAGCAACTGAACCGGTATCAAATACCCAGGGCTACTACGAATACTAGTAAGGTACACATCAATAACCTACATATCAAATATACCTTTGTTCACATTGCCATCCTTCTTATCCGCCAGGTATCTGGGGCAGTTCCGCTTCCAGTGACCATTGCAGTAGAAGCACTTAGTTTCAGGCTTGGGTCCAGCTTTGGGCTTTGTCGGTGTCAAAACCAGCGGATCTCGGGTAGGGGGTCCCGAACTGTGCGTCTAGGCGGATGGTAACAGGAGACAAGGGACACGATGTTTTTACCCAGGTTCGGGCCCTCTCGATGGAGGTAAAACCCTACTCCTGCTTGATTGATATTGATGATATGGGTAGTACAAGAGTGGATCTACCACGAGATCAAGGAGGCTAAACCCTAGAAGCTAGCCTATGGTATGATTATTGTAATGGTTGTGTTTGTCCTACGGACTAAAACCCTCCGGTTTATATAGACACCGGAGAGGGCTAGGTTACACAGAGTCGGTTACAATGGTAGGAGATCTACATATCCGTATCACCAAGCTTGTTTTCCACGCCAAGGAAAGTCCCATCCAGACACGGGACGAAGTCTTCAATCTTGTATCTTCATAGTCTTGGAGTCCGGCCGATGATGATAGTCCGGCTATCCGGACACCCCCTAGTCCAGGACTCCCTCAGTAGCCCCTGAACCAGGCTTCAATGACGATGAGTCCGGCGCGCATATTGTTCGGCATTGCAAGGCGGGTTCCTCCTCCGAATAATTCATAGAAGATTGTGAACACCAGGATAGTGTCCGGCTCTGCAAAATAAATTCCACATTCCACCGTAGAGAGAATAATATGTGCACAAGTTCAATCTACTGACGTATTTTGTGGCATGACGTCACGCCACTACCAAGCCTTTACTGGAATCGTTTTTTATTATACCACCTCAGCGCGTTTAGCGAAGCGGTTTCCTTGGCACGTCTTATCGAAGCAGAGATCGTGTTCCCCTTATTCTGGGATTCCCATCAATACGGACGTGGATAACCCAACCGTGCCCGTTGCCACGCCTCCTCTATCGGAGGCGAGTCCCGAACGGTCACGGAGACGGCTCTTGGTATTTTCCCTCTTTATAATGGGACCAAGGCTCGTTTCTTTTCTTCAATCTTTCATCGAATCCTCTCCTTGCCCCAAGTTCCAACACCTAGAGCCCCAGATTCGAGCGCTTCGGACCTTCAACAATGTCCGGCTCCGACCTTCAGGGCCAGTGGATGCCCTCCTCCGTCACGGAGGAGGACGTGCTAAAGCTGCGAGAGGCCAAGTACCTGTCTTACGAGATTTCACACAGGTTGCCCACCGAAGGGCAGGTCATCCCCACCCCCGAGCCCGACGAGTACGTCGTTTTTGTATCCCACCTCCGTCGGGGTTTAGGCTTCCCGATGGATCCTTTTGTGAGAGGGCTCATGTTCTACTATGGGTTGGAATTCCACGACTTGGCTCCGGAGTCCATCCTCCATATTTCTGCATTTATTGTCGTCTGCAAGGCCTTCCTCCGCGTCACCCCTCACTTCGGCTTGTGGCTTAAGACCTTCGACGTGAAGCCGAAGATGATCGAGGGGCGTCAAGCAGAGTGCGACGGGCCGGTTGTGAGCAGAAGGGCCGACGCTCCATGGCCCGAGGGCTCTTTCCAGGAGGAGCTCGGCTTGTGGCAGCAGGAGTGGTTCTATATAACCGCTCCCAGGGGCAGCAGGCAGAAGCCGCCACCCATCTTCCGCTCGGGTCCTCCACAGCGGTTGATGTCATGGGTCAGCCAAGGGCTCAATTGGGGGCCGCCAAAGGACGTGCCCCTACTGCAGGGCCGGATTCGAGACCTCCAAGCGAGGGAGATCGATCTGGTTGTGGTGATGTAGGTCATGCTGATTAGGCGTCTCCTGCCCTGCAAACACCGCCCTCTCCGGCTGTGGGAGTTTAATCCGGAGGGACCACGGATTCTCCAACACTTCATGGGTATGACACCCATGGAGATGTACAAATTATTCTTCGGATCAGGAGAGGCGTGTCCGGAATTGACCGAGGATGCCGGCCTAAGCTGCAATCGCCCGGATACACAAGTAAGTAGCTCCGAGTCCGGACATGCCGTTTGTTTGCCTTTCTATGATTCGCCTTTTGACCAATTTCCTTCTAAACAGGAGTGGATAGCGCAAGCAAAGCTGATACGGTGTCCGGCCCCACTCCCAGAGACCACGCTGGATCCCGTGCTGGTCAGGATGCTGGAGGTTGCGCCTACGGAAGAAGGCGAAGGGGAAAATAGCGGAGCTACCGCCTCGCCCAAGGAGGCTCTTGAAAGAGGGGGGATCGAGAATCCCTCCCTCCAAGGGGAGAAGAGGACCGCCTCCGAAGACCCGGAGGCCAAAGCCCCTAAGCGGGTGAAGAAATCTTCACTAGAGGGTCCTGCGTCCGGGGAGGCCCCGGCCGCACAGTCTCCCCTAAAGAATCAGCCCTCCAGCAAGCCATAAGTAGAAAAAGGGAGTTTTGTAATAAGGGACATCCCTATTTGTGCTTCTGAGGATAACTTAAGTTTTTACCTTGTAGTTCGGATCTCCGTCCTTCGCAGATGAGCTTGTCTTCGGGGGACCTTCGTCCGGAGATGGTGGAGAGCGAGACGCCTCCGTCCGCTGCGCCGTCGGATAAGGTGGACGAGCCTGAAGTGTCGTCACGGAGGGTATCCCCGAGTCCGGCAGGGCCGAGTAGTCCGGCACCTAGTGTTCGGCCGGGGGAGCTGAAGGATCTGCTTGAGGGGGCGTCTATCTCAGAAGATCACCATGCATTGATGAGTATGGTGATTGGAAGGATTTCGTCCGCCGAAGGCAGATTGCGTAATGCCGTCAGGAGTTTGCTGGCGGGGTTTGAGGTACGTAAAAATGACACACCTTTTGACAGTTTTACACATAAAGTGCGCCCTGTATAGATAGTAGCCCCTGAGACTCGGTAGGTTGTCGAAAGCGACAGCGTGCCGAGGATCAAAATCACAGGTTATAATTTTCGCCGTTCCTATGCAGGTGGCGGATCGTCCGGGGGCCAGCCGGACTGATGGAGTTGCTGAGCTAAAGTGGCAACTCGACGTTGCGGATGCGGACATCGCGCTAGTGAACAGGCGACTTGACGAGTCGCAAGGTAAGTGTTTATTTGCGGTCACCTAGTAAGGGAGCCGAAGCCCGCTCCTTACAACATGTGTGTGAAATGCAGATGGTGCCGCTGCTGTGGAGAGCCTTCGGGCCGAACTTGCCAAAGCCAAGGAGCGAGCCAGAAGGAGTGAGGCGGCTGCCTCGAGGGCGGCCAAGGAGTTAGAAGCCCAAAGGGCTGCACACTGCCGAAGCAGGGAAGAGATGGCCGAAATGGCCGTGAAGTTAAAAGATGCTACCGACCGCAATGAGGTTCTTGAAAAGGAGCGCCAAGCGGAGTGGGAGGACCTGGGGAAGGCCACGCCGAAGCCAAGGATGCCCGTTCTGCGATGCGGGCTATAAAGGAGGAGCTGCACCAGGCCGGAGACATTGTGGCTGGCAAGCCTTTTCTGCTGCGCCGAAGGTTTACGGATCCAAAGTATGCTCAGCTTGGCCAGCTGTGGGGTCCGAGGATCCTTATATGGACTTAGCGGCGAGTGCGGCGGATGCCGCTGTGCACTTCCAAAGTCAGAAGGATCACAAGACGGAAGAGCTGTTTTGGTCTCAATTCCATAGTCCGGAGCGTTCACTTTCGCTGACCGATTGGTTGGCCGAGTGGGCTGAGCTGAATAGGTTGTCCGGACTTGCCATGACGGATATCGTGACGCATGTCTGGCCGGATAGGCCCAAGCCGAAGAGTTATTTTGGCTTATTGCAGCAATTTCTTGGGGCGGTGCCGCATCTCAAGGCAATGAAGCGGCCGGCCTGCATAGAGGGTGCACGGATGGCCCTTGCCCGTGTGAAGACACATTGGACAGAGATGGATGCCACCGCTGTTGCGACCCAGGGTTCGGACGAGAGCCGGTTACCCGTCGAGCACTATTTTGGGGAAGTTCTGCGTGGTGCTCGTGTAATAGAGTCGCAGTGCTCAAAAAATGTCACGTTCAAATGAACGTTTTCGTTTGTAAAATGATGTTTATGATGTAGACGCTTTTTGTACTTGTGCGTTCAAGTATTGAAATATCTCCTGTGCGGCCGTTTATGTATACATGTGTATAACCTGAAAGATGGCAGTCGTCGGCTTCAGCCCCCACGCACAAGGTGCGGGGGTGTTCGCAGAAATAGCGCATTTTCACACTTAATCCGACGTCTCGGTCCTGTGAAGGAGGTGGTAGCGTAGCAAACGAGGCAACCGGACTATAGTGCTTTATCACTTTCACTTAGCCATAGGAGTTCGAGGGTGGGGCTACGATATAGCCCCTAGGGGCACCGCGCTCTCCGGATTCGGGGCGCGTATGTGCCTGACCGGGAAACGGTCCTTCGTAAAAGCGGAGGAATTCTAAACATTCCGGTAGTCGATCGAGTGGTTGACCAGTCTCTCGCTGTATCATGACAGTCAGTTTTCGGCTTTCTCTATTGAGGTGCTCGCCCAGCCGAACCGGGGCACAATCGCAGTAGTTCTCCTGGTGTCGCGTTAGCCGATGATACGGAACGTAAGGCAGCAAAACACAGGAGCCGGGCAAACCCAACATTTGACCAAAGACATGATTCGGAGCTGATGCATATAAGGCCTAACTCGAGACGCCGAACACTCCCTAAGGTGTTCGGTCTTTATAATAACGGGTAGAACAATGCCCTAAGCCCCTAGTGTCCAGGTACGGGCAAGGTCTTCTGGCGTGGCCGATGCCAAAATGCCAGTCTCCTCTCTGGTTATAATGAGAAACCAGGGGATTATAGCAACAAGAGACAGTAAAAAAGGTTTACGCAGGGTCTTAATCTGAAAAGAATCCTTGCAACGGGTCCCTACTGCACGTCTGCACCTGTGTCTCCGTTGTGCCGTATCCTGGACGGGTGTGCACGTTGTTCATCTCTAAAAAGAGAGGAACTTAGTTTGAAAGGAAATCATGCGAAAAGTGCATAAAAAATTGAAGTATTAATAAATGAATAAAGCTGAGCCTGTATTAGCTCGTTATTGCTTATATGCACAGCCCCTTGTGAAGGGGTGTGCGGCTAGGGAGCCCCTAGCTTATTTATTCCGGACTCATCTAGCCGTGTCCGGGGTCTTGAATGACCTTTTAATGAAATGATGCCGCGTGGACCGGGCATTTTAAGTGCAAGAGACGCGTAATGTGGTATTGCATTAAAGCGGACAAAAGCTTCACGTCCCAATAGTGCTTGATAGCTACTTTTGAATGGGGCGACATGAAAGATTAGCTTTTCGCGTCGGAAGTTGTCAGGTGACCCGAACACAAGTTCTAGTAATAAGGAGCCTGTGCACTTGGCGTAAGGGCCTGGCGTCACTCCTTTAAAGGAAGTGCGGCTATGTCGAATTTTAGTAAGGTCTATCCCCAACTTGCAGATTGTGTCCGGATATAGCAGGTTTAAATCGCTGCCGCCGTCCATCAGGACTTGTGTAAATTGTAGTCCGTCGATTATAGGATCCAATATCAGAGCAGTCCATCCTGCGTTTCGAATACCTCTGGAATAATCCAGGTGGTCGAAAGTGATTGGTTTTGACATCCAACCTCGAGGTTCCGCTAGGGTGGACCGTGCGTCACTTATTTTAGCGGGTGCCGCATTGTTTTTCTGTACTATCACATGAAGTGAGTTTACTGTTTTGACTTCTTGTGGGAAAGTCTTTTGTTTTCCGGTTCTCTACTGGTGGGGTTCATCATCATCCTCGCTTGGCGCGTCGAGCCCCTTGTGTTCGGCGTTGAGTCGGCCGGACTGTTTGAAAACCCAACAATCTCGGTGGGTGTGGTTTGCAGGCCTTCCGGAGGTACTGTGGATTTGACATATCCGATCCAAAATTTTGTTTAAGTTGGATAGCTCATCACTGTTGTCCTTAAGAGGCAATGTTTTATTGTTTGGCCGCGAGCTTTTGAATCCGGCATTGACCGCCGTGTTCTTTGGGCTTTTTTCTTTATTTCGGCGTTGATCCTTTCTGCGCCGTGATTTTCCGTTTCCATCTCTGATCTTGGATGTACTCGGGTCGCTGGTGCTGCGTCTTGCTAGGCAGCTATCCTCTCCCGCGCAAAAGCGGGTCATGAGGCTTGTTAGCGCGGCCATTGTTCTCGACTTCTCTTGGCCGAGGTGTCTGGCGAGCCATTCGTCCCGGACATTATGTTTAAAAGGTGCTAAGTCTTCAGCGTCCGGAGAGTCGACTATTTGGTTCTTTTTGGTAAGGAACCTGTTCCAGAATTTACGCGCTGACTCTCCGGGCTGTTGAGTTATGTGACTTAAATCGTCTGCATCCGGAGGGCGGACATAAGTCCCTTGGAAATTTGCTCTAAACGCGTCCTCGAGCTCTTCCCAGCTTCCCTTAGTGTTTTCTGGGAGGCTTTTGAGCCAATGCCGGGCTGGCCCTTTGAGCTTGAGGGGTAGATATTTTATGGCGTGGAGATCATCTCCTCTAGCCATGTGTATGTGGAGGATGTAATCCTCAATCCAGACTCCAGGGTCTGTTGTTCCGTCGTATGCCTCTATGTTTACGGGTTTGAACCCCGCTGGAAATTCATGATCCAGCACCTCATCGGTGAAACATAGTGGGTGTGCGGCGCCCTTGTATTTCGGTGTGCCGTTGTCTTCGAACACTTGGCGTGTTGTGTTGCTTCCTGGGGCCCTCTTTTTTGGTCCATAAATGGACCTGGCCGGGCCATCTGTTTTCCGAGGATCATAAGTCGGCTTGTATGCAGCGCCGCTTGTCGGTTTTGGCCTATCATCTGGCCATCTATCCGGCCAGGCGGCCTCTTTGTTTTTTGACTGTGAGGGCTCTATGGCTTCCTCGTCAAATTCTGGCAGCAGCTTGCGCTTCGGGTAGCTCTTTGTTTGGTGGCCATTGCCATATTTGTCTGCGGTCTTGTCGTGGGGAACGAGCACCTATGGGGCAGGGCCCCTTTTCGGTCCGGCAGGGAGCGGAGGGCGCACGAAGAGCAGATCGAGGCGAAGCACGCGAGGGATTTTACCCAGCTTCGGAGCTCTCCGGAGAGATAAAACTCCTCCTGCTGCTTTGTGTTTCTATTCTGTTCTTGCTCGAGAGCGTGGGTGTGTTGTAGTTTCGAGTGAGTCGAACCCCTTCTACGTGCGCATGGGCCTCCTTTTATAGGCTAAAGGGGTCACCGACAGGTGGCAACGCAGAAAGGGGTAAAAAAAGTAAAAAGAGGGGTTGGCACAACCGCTATCAACAGTGCCCTCTACCTAACTCTAACGGCAGGGGACAAGGGCATTTAATGCCCGTCCGGTCGCCCAAACAGTGCAGGAAACTACCGTTAGGGGCGCCACCGATCGCCACGATGGCCTTCTCATCATCTCCACTTGCCACCTCGCACCGTTTGGCTGCACAGCTACTCGCCACGTGCACCAGGAACGATCCTGCGGCGACACGTCGTCGGATGCGCTGGAGCGTGGGCGCAGAGTGGTGGCTTGGCCACGGCAAGCGCCTTGCCGCGGTCGCTGTCTTGTCGCACCCGCAAGCTTGTCGCTCGCCGGGTCTTGCCGGGACGCGCGGTGCGTCGCGGCAAGTCTCTCGAAATGCCTTGGTTGGCCTTCCCGGCAAGCTCCTCTTGCCGGGGTCTTGTCCTTCCCGGCAAGCTCCTCTTGCCGGGGCCTTGTCTTCACAGTTAAACACTTTGTTCTTGAATGGCAGTAATAGGAATAGCGAAGGATCTTGGCGGACGCCCGTCAAGCCTTGCCGTGGGACGCTGCGACTGCCCGTGCACAAGTTCGGGATACTAAGGTACCCCTACTTTAGTACACCGACAGGAGCCCCCGGGCCTGGGCCATACACGGTGCCGAGCGCTGTTGGGCCAGGCCCAAATCAGGGCACGGGCACGCGCGGCCTGGGTCCATACCAAATCTAACTCCGTATTCACCGCGCCCTCCCGTAACGGCACGCGTCAAACGCGGCGTCGTGGGAGAGATCGTGGGAAATTCTCAAATCAAGAAAGGCGTAACGTTCGCCTCTCCCCTTTATAAGCAGAGGAAACAGGGGCTGTTCCCCCATCTTCGCCACTTGCGGTTTCTTCCTCAGAAAGCTCCGCCGCTCCCCTCCGCTTCCCAAGCCGAAAGAGAGCAGCGCTCTTCCGCCCGTCGCCGCCGTCGCCCCCAACGCTTCCGCGCTCCCTCGCCGCTTCCGCCATGGCTCCGAAGACCGGCAAGAGCACGAAGTCGGCCGAGGCGTTGCGGCTTGAGGCGCTGCGCAAGGAGCGAGTGCTTTTCCCCCCCGAGCTCACCCCGAAGGCGCTGTGGGAGGAGTTCTATCTCTTCTGGTCGACGGAGACGCGGGCGCATCCGCGCACACAGGTGCTCTCCGCCGAAGCTTCTACTTCGAAGCGGTGCCCAAAAGGGTACCATTTCTTTCCAGTGTTCTTCTACCGCGGGCTCTGCCCACCTTTTCTGATTTCTTCTGCGATATCATGAATACCTACGGGTTTCATCTTCTTGACTTCACCCCCAACGCCGTTCTGACAATGGCGGTTTTCGCACACCTCTGCGAGAACTTCGTTGGCATCCACCCAAATGTTGCTCTTTTTCGCCACTATTTCATCCCCCGAGCCGAGAAAGGAGAGCCCTTGGCTGGCGGGATCACCTGGATCTCACGAGTCCGCATGAAGGAGGTGTATCTGGAGGGCGAGCTCCACAGCAAGTGGGATGAGTGGAGGGCGGAGTGGTGCTGGATTGTTGACGCGGATCCGCAGCCATTCACCAGCCTGCGTCAAGCCCGAGTGGTGCGCGGCGGCGACTGGAGCGCCCTGGCGGCGGACGACGCCAGATTGAAGATCGCCACCACGCGGATTCTGCGGCTCAGGCTTGCCGGGCTTACTGTAGGGGCCGTTGGCGCGGACTTCCTTCGCCGCCGTATTGCCCCTTTGCAGGAGAGGAAGAGGCCCGCCTGGCTGTTCGGGGGCCCAACAGATATCATGAGGCTGCGTCCAGGCCTCAATTTTAATTTCACCGTTCTGGAGTTGGATGGGATGCTCAAGGAGTTGTTCAAGCATGATGCCAACCATCCGGAGTGGTTCAGGCTGCCGCGGGGTGTCGTGCCATTGTGCAATAACTCCCAGCTCGATCGCATCCGCGCAATGATGCCGGAGTGCGACTCGCATGGGATTATCCCAACGTGGCAAGAGCCTGCCGATGACGTCGTGCAGAACTTCTTCGACAACTTGGTGGAGGTGGCGAACCGTGCCGACGAGCAGAGGCTCCTCACTCGCGACACCACCGACGACGAGATGCGGTACATCGCCACCAGGGCCGAAGAGGCGGCAGCAGCCGCCGCCGCGGATGAGTTTGGCTTCACGTTGGAGGAGGCAGAGGCGGCCGAGGCGGCAAGCCTTGCCGACCGAGAGGACCTTGGCGGGGAGATCGCTGGCGAGCAGGAGCCCGAAGCCGAGGAAAGCGAGCCTGCCAGGGGTGCAAGTGGCCAACCATCTTCAAGCAGCTTGCCGCAGACGGGGCCCTCAGCGCAGCCCCCAGCTCAAACAAGGAGGCGTCTTCGCAGGGCTGGAGACACAACAGGGCGGCAGACGGGCCAACAGTCGCAGCGCCGCGGGGCACGCTCCACCGCGGCAAGTACCGTTGCCGCGGGAGCATCTCATGCTGCGCCGGCAACTGGGGCTGGGTCTTCTCGAGCCACCACATCTGATCCCGCCGCAGCTTCCGGCAAGCGCCCAAGGGAGCCTACTCCTCCGCCTCACTGCGCAGAAAGGGTACCTGATTTCGACCTCTCCGCGCTGAGCTCTGACGAGGAGGAAGAAGAGGAGGAGGAGTAAGGCTTTCTCCTTGTTGTACTTGTATTTCTTCGATCTTTGTTGTTTCTTGTCTTGCATCTGATCTGCTTCCCTCTGAATCCTTGTTCCATTTCAGGACTCTGGCCGAGAGAGCGGCAAAGAGGGCCAAGGTCCCCGTGGTTGTCATCGAGGACGATCCTGCTGTGATGGCAGAGGACATGTCCGAGACTACCTTGACGGACCCGGTACCATCTCCTCGAAGCAGCCCCCAGCACAGCCCCCAGCGTAAGTATTTGTTCACTTCCTATTGTGGGGCGTGCCTGGGTGCTCTTTCTTTGCTGATATCTTGATTGCTGACTTGCTTGTGTAGGAGCAGAACAGGCCCATCAGGAGCAACCAGAAGCCGCTCCAGAGGTGCTGTCTGCTTCGACTACGCTGCCAAGGGGCGATTCTCCGACAAGGGAGCACTCTCCGACAAGGGAGAGGTCCTCGGCAAGGGACGGAACCAGTGAGCCTTTGGTGGAGGAACCCATGGTCACAGAGCCCAGCACAGGTAACCCTCCCTGTCGAAAACTTTCCCTTGGGTTCTTCTTCTGATCTTCTTTTTGGATATTTGCTTGACTTTTTCTTCCTCTTCCTATCTTCAGATCCCCCTCCCACCGACCCGATGGAGACTGAGGCCACCAGTGAGGAGGACGCACGCGGCAACACTGAAGGTGCCGCCGCCGCCGAGGAAGAGGCCGATGCTGAGGATCCGCCAGCGAAGAGGCCGCCAAGGCTGCTGGTGCAGGAGCTGGCGAGGGGCCCGGCGATCGTACTAACGACCCGGAGGGCGCAGGAGCGCAAGGCGCTACACCGACCGCCGACCCCTCTGCCGCTGACGCAGCACCGGGCTCCGAGGAGCCCCAGCCCGGCGCCTACTTGAAGGCCGGCGAGGGTGTCTTCATCCATCTTCCCTGGGCGTCGAGCTCCAGGGCGCCGATCGAGGGAGAGTCTTTTGACGGAGAGGTGCTCGCCTCCGTCGGGCTGTCAGTGGTTGACGCACCAAGCAGCAGCAGCGGCGAGTCCGAGGAGGAGCAACTGCTCCGGAAGCTGGTGTCGCTCTACCGCGCCCGGCAGGCGAAGCTGGAGTCCCAGGAAGCGCTTGTCGCTCGGGCGGGAGTTGACATAGAGAAGCATGCGGAGGAGCTCCAGAGCCGCAACCAAGATGCCCTCCGGTCCATCGCGGAGGAGAGGGCGCAGCTTGTCGAGGCGAAGAAGGCGTTCATCCTCGAGAAGGCTGAAGCCGAGGAGCAGCAGAGGCTTGCCGCTGAAGAGCTGTCCACCCGGGAAGGTGATTTGACACAGCGAAAGGTCAATCTGGACAGCTACGAGGAGGAGCTCGTCGCACGCGAGCAATCGCTTGGCGGGCCGCTCAAGCAGGCGAAGGATGCTGCCGCGGTTGCCGAGGCCGCCAAGAAGGAATTGGAGGTGAAGGTGACGCAGCTGGAGGCTGATCTGAAAGAGAAGAATGAGGAACTTGCCGCACTCCAGCGCGAACGCGAGAAGGATGCCCTTGCTCATGGCGATCTGCAAGTCCAACTCGCCGACAGGGGCAAGGAATTGAACACCGTCAAGGACTCAAATGCTGACTTGGAGCTGAAGCTGGCCACCTTGACGGAGACGCTAGACGGCACCAAGAAGAGGGAGGAGGACTTGAAGCAAGAGATCAAGGGCAACGAGGAGCTGCTAACGAGGGCCGCCGAGACTCAAAACACCTTCAGGACCACGGTGGAGCTCTGGACAGAGGGCCTCGTCAATATTGCCGCAACCATCGACGAGGAGCTGGCGGAACTGGACTTGGCGGGCTTCGGGTACTCCTCCGACGAGAATCTCCAGCCCAGCGCCAAGCTTACTCTTTTCTTCAAGGGTGTGGCGACGGCTCTCCAGCAGCTCCGGGAAAGGATCCCAAAGAAGCTGGCTGACGAGTCGCGCGCAATCTGCGCCAAGGTCTTGGAGAAGGTGTTGGTGAAGATACTCTTCCGTAATCCAGGCCTCGACCTCACCCGCGTCCTCAAGAAGCTGCCGGCGGGTGCTGATCTTGAAGAGCTCAAAGCCATTGTCGCACCCATTGTGGACAAGGTGAATGAAGTCAGGAGGATCAACGGCGAGCGCGTGGATTAAGCCACTCTTCTTCTCCTTTACTTGTCGCTGTTATTTAAGTTATGAGAACAATTTAGTCAGTGCCGCAACAAGTTACTTTTGTAATATAACTTTATTCTGGGCAATGCTTGCTACGTTATCTCCTTTACTTGATTCCTTTCTTTGTATGTTTTTACCCTACACTTTTAGGGAACTTGCCGGCGCAGGCACGCTTGCCGCGAGCGCTGAGTGCGGAACATCAGCAGCCCGCTGGCAGTGCCGGTTCCGGCAAGAAACCTTGCCGCAACTAGTTGCAGCGCACTTAAGTTGTTGAGCGGACTCGAAACAAAGTAAGGGCGCAACTAGCTACGAGGAGGTTCCTCCGCGCAAGTTTTCCATACAAAGCACAGTCGTTCAAGGAAGATAACTTGAAATTTTAAAAACTGATCATGCTCAGACTCTGGCTACTTAGCTTTTTCTTTTTGTCGTCTGTGTCCCGGCAAGGCCAAACTTCTTTGAACGACGCCTAGTCCACACCATTATCTTTTCCTCCCCCCCGATGAACTTGTGGGTGAAGGAACCTCTTCTTTTTGAAAAAGAAATAAGAGAAAATAACGATATGGAGCCTTAAGGCTCGTTATTGCTTACCAGGGCGAGTGCTGCACAAAGTGTCAGATAAAGCATGCAAAAAAGAAAGAATGCATGAAATTTGACAAGATGTGAGAAGCACATGAACTTTATTTATGCATGGGATCTACGCCCGGCTTTGTACAAAGGGTTACATGCAACAGCGGCAAGGCTTGTACAAAAGGTGGTTGCCGGAACGGGTTCCGGCAACCGCGCCTTATGGGTAAAACTTACGAAGATGCTCTATGTTCCAGGAATTGCTCACCGGAAAGCCATCTTCGGTCTCAAGGCGGACAGCGCCGGGCCTAGTGACTCGCTTTACCCGATAAGGGCATTCCCACTTCGGCGTCAACTTGTTGGAATTCTTGGCGGATTGAACGCGCCGAAGAACAAGGTCGCCTTCCTCGAAACTTCTGGCATTAACTTTGCGGCTACGATAGCGATGCAAAGCTTGCTGGTATCGAGCAGCTCGTACAGCAGCCTGAAGACGATCTTCCTCGAGGAGCAGTGCGTCATCTTGCCGCAGCTGCTCTTGCTCAAGCTCATCATAAGCGAGCACTCGAGGCGATCCATATACGAGTTCCGTGGGGAGAACTGCTTCTGCTCCATAGACTAGAGCAAAAGGTGTCTGGCCAGTGGCTCGATTTGGTGTCGTCCTGATCGACCAAAGAACCACTGGCAGCTCCTCGATCCAATTTCTTCTGCACTTGTGAAGCCTGTCGAAAGTTCTGGTCTTGAGCCCGCGCAGCACTTCAGCGTTTGCCCTCTCCGCTTGACCGTTGCTTCTCGGGTGAGCAACAGAAGCGAAGTAGATCTTGGCGCCAAGATCTTGGACGTACTACATGAAGGTGCGGCTCGTAAATTGTGTGCCATTGTCGGTGATGATCCTGTTAGGGACTCCGAAACGGCAAACAATTGACCTGAAGAACTTGACTGCTGACTGTGCTGTCACCTTCCTCACTGCTTCCACCTCCGGCCACTTCGTGAACTTGTCGATCGCCACGTACAAGTACTCGAAGCCCCCGACAGCTCAGGGAAAGGGGCCGAGGATGTCGAGCCCCCAGACCGAAAATGGCCAAGACAAAGGGATTGTTTGGAGAGCTTGAGCTGGCTGATGTATCTGCTTGGAGTGGAACTGGCACGCTTCACACTTGGTTACTTGTGCAGTTGCATCCTGGAGGGCTATCGGCCAAAAGAAACCTTGCCGGAAGGCTTTGCCGGCAAGTGCTCTTGAGCCAATGTGGTGACCACATATGCCTCCATGTATGTCCGCCAACAGCTCTTATCCTTCTTCCTGGGAAATGCACTTCAATTTCACTCCGTTGAATCTTCTTCTGTACAGTATGTCATCGACAAACTGGTACATACTTGATTGCCGGGCTACTCTCTCGGCCTCTTCTTGCTCTTCGGGAAGTTCTCCTGTTTGAAGAAAACGAACAATCTGCTGCGCCCATGTCGGAGCCTGTGGCTCAACGACAAGGACTAAAGGCTCAAATGCTGCTGCGGGAACATCAGCTTCTACGGCAAGAACCTGAGGTTCAGCGGGAGCTTGATGTTCCCCGGCAAGTTCGCCGGAGCAAAACTTGTCGGGAGCGTCTGCTTCAACGAAACAAACCCTAGGGCTTGTCGGAGCAGTCTGCCCCTCAGCCCCTTGGTGTTGATCTTGGGGACCTTCTTAGCGGCGGCTTCGGGGAGCTCAGCCGGAAAGTAGTCACCAGAAACCAACTTTCTCTTCTTGCTCTGTCCAGTTGATGGTGTTATAGATGGTTGAGTCAACTTGAGCACAAAGATCCCTGGTTCCACAGGCAACTTGAGTGCGACGCATTTTGACAGGCCATCTGCAATGTCATTCTGAGCTCTCGGAACGTGTTCCATCTGTAGGCCGTCAAAACGCTCTTCTAGTTTTCTCACTTCATCAATGTAGGCTTCCATCAACGGACTCTGATAATCTTTGTTTACTTGACGGACGACAAGCTGTGAGTCACCCCTGACAATAAGCTTCTTGATCCCAAGGTCTGCCGCGATCCTGAGTCCGGCAAACAAGCCTTCATACTCTGCAGTATTGTTTGTTGCTTGCTCCTTGGGAAAGTGCATTTGGATCACGTACTTGAGGTGCTCTCCAGTGGGTGCGACAAGTAACACACCTGCACCGGCGCCTTGCAGCGAGAAGGCACCATCAAAGTACATGATCCATTCTTTGTTTGCTTCCTTGACGGGGATCCTCGTCTCCGGAGTTTCTTCATCAGGTGTTGGTGTCCATTCTGCTATGAATTCTGCCAATTCTCGGCTCTGGATAGTTGAAGTACTTTCAAACTTGAGGCCAAAGCTCGACAGTTCCAGTGCCCACTCGACAATTCTGCCTGTTGCTTCTGGATTCTGCAATATCCTCTTCAACGGAAAGCGAGTGACAACTGTGATCTCATGTGCCTGAAAATAATGGCGCAGCTTTCTCGAGGCCATGAGAAGGCCGAAAAGCAGCTTCTGCACACCAGAGTACCTTGACCTAGCCCCCTGCAGAAGGGAACTGACAAAATAAACTGGGCGCTGCACCATCTTCTTCTGTTTCTCTTCCTCTGGCTGCACAAATCCATCCTTGTCGGGACCAGAGCTTGTCGGGGAAGCCCCCTGCTTGTCGCTGGATGTGCTTGCCGCGGCCGCTGGCTCATCATCTGCCTCCCTCTCCGCTACCAACGCAGCACTAGCCACTTGATTGGTTGCCGCTAGGTATAGCAACAACTTCTCTTGTGGCTTAGGTGCGACAAGTATTGGAGTGGAGGACAAATATTTCTTCAAGTCTTGCAGCGCAGCCTCCGCTTCTGGAGTCCATTTCATTGGACCTGCATTTTTCAAAATTTTGAAAAACGGCAGGGCGCGTTCAGCAGACTTGGAAATGAACCTGCTGAGAGCAGCAATGCAGCCGGCAAGCCTTCGTACATCCTTGACGCGCTTCGGTGCTTCGATCTGCTCAATGACCTTGATCTTGTCGGGATTGGCTTCGATCCCCCGCTGAGATACAAAGAACCCGAGAAGCTTGCCGGAAGGGACTCCAAACACGCACTTCTCGGGGTTCAACTTGAGATTGATCTTGCGCAGATTTGCAAAAGTCTCGTTTAAATCTTGGATCAAAGTTTCTTTGTCCTTGCTCTTGACCACTATGTCATCCATGTAAGCTTCTACATTTCTGTGCAACTTTGGCTGAAAAGCATGACTGACTACTCTCGCAAACGTCGAACCAGCATTCTTTAGTCCGAAAGGCATTCGCACGAAGCAGTACGTGCCACATGGAGTAATGAATGCGGTTTTCTCTTCATCTTCCTCTGCCATGAAGATCTGATGATATCCTAAGTATGCGTCAAGAAACGAAAGCAAATCACATCCTGCCGTGGAGTCGACAATCTGGTCAATGCGCGGCAAGGGAAATGGATCCTTGGGACAAGCTTTATTAACATCAATGAAGTCAATACAAAGCCTCCACTTCCCGTTCGCCTTGCGCACGACTACTGGATTGGCTAACCACGTTGGATGGAGTACTCCTCGGACTAGGCCTGCTGCTTCCAACTTCTTGATCTCTTCTGCAATGAACTCTTGGCGTTCCACTGCTTGTTTCCTGACTCTCTGCTTGACGGGTCGCGCGTGAGGGCAGACGGCAAGGTGGTGCTCAATTACTTTCCTGGGAACACCGGGGATGTCAGATGGTTGCCATGCAAACACATCGACATTCGCCCACAGGAAAGCAACGAGCGCGCTTTCCTATTTAGGGTCAAGCGTGGCACTGATGGTGAAGGTACCATCAGTGCCGTCCTCCTTGGCGGCCACTTTCTTGGTTTCTGGTGAAGCTGTCTTTGCCTTCTTGCACTTGCTGGTGGAGCTCGATGGCGCGTCTTCGACGGTAGCGCAGCACTCCGAAGAGGTGCGCTTGCCGGAGTGGGCATCAGAGCTACTCTTGCCGGACTTGGTCTTCTTCTTCCCCCCGGGAGCTTCAGTGGCAAGTGGTTTGCGTTCTGCTGCGGCTGCTGCTTCCCGGTAGATCTTGTCGGTACAGATAAGTGCATCTTTCTTGTCGCCAGGGACAGAAATAACACTTATCGGACCAGGCATCTTGAGCACGTTATAGGCGTAGTGAGAGGCTGCCATGAACTTGGCGAGCGCTGGACGGCCAAGTATCCCATTGTAGGGCAATGGGAAATCAGCAACGTCAAAAGTGACCTTCTCTGTCCTGAAGTTCAGCTCGCTGCCAAATGTCACTGGCAGTGTAATCTTCCCCTTCAGCTTGCTCCTTCCCGGGTTGATTCCTTCAAGGGTACCAGTCTCTTCGAGCTCGCTGTCGGGGATCTGGAGCTTCTTGAGCACCGCGGAGGAGATCAGATTCAAGCCGGCCCCGCCGTCAACCAGCATCTTCGTGACCTTGAGGTTGCGGATTGTTGGCGAAACCAACATCGGCAAGCACCCGACCGCGGTTATGCGGTCAGGGTGATCCTCAACATCAAAGATGATGGGCGTGCTGGACCACTTCAGGGGCTTGTGCGACTCAACGAACGGTTCTGCTGCGTTTACTTCCCGCACACACTGTTTGAGTTGGCGGTGTGAGATGTGCAGAGAAGCACCATCGTCAATGCACAAAACCTCTGTTGCCTTCTAAAACTCCTGTTCGTCGGTCTCATCCTCATCTATCTCATCGTCTTCGTCCTCGTCTTCATCCTTGTCGCGGCCGCGGGGAGGCCTGTCTCCTTGCCGCTGCTTGGCCTTGCCGCGGCGCCCTCCCCGGGCGGGACGCTTCTTGCTGGATCCTCCTCCACCTTCTTGGGCCTTCTCCTTGTTGCGGCGCTCGTATTCAGCTTTCTGCAGCTCAACAAGCTGCTCAACCTTCTTGCAGGCCTGGAGATCATGGCCCTTGGTGTGGTGGATCTTGCAGTACTGCTTGCCGGAGCCGTCCTGCTTGTCGGTGGCCACCACAGCCTCGCCGGAGTCACCAGCTTTGGCCTTCTCGGTGCCACCTCCGTTGTCGGACTACTCGACAACTAGCACATCCTTAGCTTTTCTCTTTCTGTTATTCCGCCTCCGGTTCTTCTTTGCCGGGGCGGCATCCTCACTGTCAGATCCTTCTGCTCCTGCGTTCTCTTCGGGGAGTTTCCTCCCCTCCTTAGCACGTGCACATTTGTCGGCCAGAGCATATAGCTCGCTGACATCTCTGATTTTGCACATCGCCATCTCCTCCCTCATCCTGTGATTACGCACGTTCTGATGGAACGCGCTGATAACCGCGGCAGGGTGGACGTCTGGGATGTTGCGCTGCACCTGGCTGAATCTTTGTATGAACTTGCGCAGGGGTTCTCCTTCCTTCTGGGCGAGCAGATGAAGATCGCTTTCCTGGCCATGGGGCTTGTGGCCGCCTGTGAAGGCGCCGACAAACTGATGGCACAGATCCGCCCATGAGGAGATGGAGTTGTCCGGCAAGTGCATGAGCCAAGATCTGACGTTGGGCTTGAGCACCAGCGGGAAGTAGTTGGCGAGGATCTTCTCGTCGCGCCCCCCAGCAGCCTGCACCGCGATGGTGTAGATGCTGAGGAACTCCGACGGATGTATCCTGCCATCGTACTTCTCGGGTAAGTCTGGCTTGAAGTTCTTGGTACTGGGCCACTGGACCTGCCGCAGCTCACGAGTGAACGCAGGGCAACCTACCGCGTACGGCAAGTCGCCTGGTTCCCCTGGCGCATGCATATCGACAGTGGGCCCAGCGCGCTGGTCTGACTGACGCCGCGCTTCTCTTCGACGCTCGATGCGAGTGCGAGCGTCTTCGTGTCGTCGTTCTTGGAGAACTTGGCATTGATCGCGGTGAGCTCGCGGGTCCGACGACGCGGTGGAATCGGTGTCGAGGTTAGCCCGGCGAGTCGGCGATCTTGGCTTTCGGGGCCGGGAGTGCACGGTGGTGGCACCCCCAGCGGTCTTGTCGGCGTCGGCTTGCGCCTGGGCGTCTTGCCGGGGCTTCGATGTGCTCGGTTGCCGGGGCTTGTGGCCGTTGGTGAAGCCGATGAGGCTCTGAATGGTGGCCCTCCAGTCGTCGATCTTGTCTGGCGCTGGAGGGTAATCTAGAAGCAGCTAGGCTCGGGCCAGCGCTTCCTCTGGAGTCTTGGGCGGTGGCGGCGAACGGCGAGGAGCGAGATATGCTCAGACTTCTAACAGTGTTAGAAGGAGCAACATCTCGTCCAGGCGACTGTACCGCGCTCGTGCCTACATGTTGACGCGCATGTTGGCCTTGAGCGTCTCGCGATCCACCAGCTCGGCCTTGCTCCAACGTGAGTACGGTGCTAGGAGCACCATGGCGTTGTCGATCCTGCACCTCCTGGGAGGGGTGCGGTGTATGTACAGACGCCGAAGCTTGCGGGGCCTTGTCCTTGGACCTGGTGACGACGTGAGTTCCCCCGTCGGCGCCCGCTCCTCCGCCGGCGTCCACCCCACCGCCCGTTTGCTCCGGTGGCGGTAGGATCGACGCGGACGGAGCGGCCACCTCCGAAGCCTTCTTCTTCGGTGGCATGTCGACGAAGATGATGATGTAGCGCGCAGACGCCGGATCAGGTTCGCGCAACCAGCGACCTCCCCTACCCGGCGCGCCAAAAATGTCGTGGGGAACGAGCACCTATGGGGCAGGGCCCCTTTTCGGTCCGGCAGGGAGTGGAGGGCGCACGAAGAGCAGATCGAGGCGAAGCACGCGAGGGATTTTACCCAGCTTCGGAGCTCTCCGGAGAGATAAAACTCCTACTGCTGCTTTGTGTTTCTATTCTGTTCTTGCTCGAGAGCGTGGGTGTGTTGTAGTTTCGAGTGAGTCGAACCCCTTCTACGTGCGCATGGGCCTCCTTTTATAGGCTAAAGGGGTCACCGACAGGTGGCAATGCAGAAAGGGGTAAAAAAAGTAAAAAGAGGGGTTGGCACAACCGCTATCAACAGTGCCCTCTACCTAACTCTGACGGCAGGGGACAAGGGCATTTAATGCCCGTCCGGTCGCCCAAACAGTGCAGGAAACGACCATTAGGGGCGCCACCGATCGCCACGATGGCCTTCTCGTCATCTCCACTTGCCACCTCGCACCGTTTAGCTGCATAGCTACTCTCCACGTGCACCAGGAACGATCCTGCGGCGACACGTCGTCGGATGCGCTGGAGCGTGGGCGCAGAGTGGTGGCTTGGCCACGGCAAGCGCCTTGCCGCGGTCGCTGTCTTGTCGCACCCGCAAGCTTGTCGCTCGCCGGGTCTTGCCGGGACGCGCGGTGCGTCGCGGCAAGTCTCTCGAAATGCCTTGGTTGGCCTTCCCGGCAAGCTCCTCTTGCCGGGGTCTTGTCCTTCCCGGCAAGCTCCTCTTGCCGGGGCCTTGTCTTCACAGTTAAACACTTTGTTCTTGAATGGCAGTAATAGGAATAGCGAAGGATCTTGGCGGATGCCCGGCAAGCCTTGCCGCGGGACGCTGCGACTGCCCGTGCACAAGTTCGGGATACTAAGGTACCCCTACTTTAGTACACCGACAAGTCTTGAGTACTTTGCTCCACCTCATTCTGAGTATGTCTTCCGCTATTTTGAGCTTCCTCTTTTCCTTCTTCAGGCTTATTGCAGTGGCGAGAAGTCTTTTGTGAGTGTCCTTATGCTCCAGTGGTGTGTCCGGCGTGAGATCGTCTGGACTGTTGTTTTCGCCGGGCATAGATTGATTATCCGATTCATCCTGTTCGGATGGTTGCTTGATTGCATGTTCGTCGCCCACTGATTTGCCCTGCTCTATTGCTGGGTCCTTAGGAGTGCTATTGTTGTTGAGGCGGGACTTAGGGCGGCGCCTACGTCGCCGTTTTGGTTGTTTTTTGGCGGAATTATCCTTTGCCGCTTCCCGTTGTTCCTCGTTATCGCTTCCTTTTGGGGTGTCCACCATATATACACCATGGGTTGGGGTGGCCTTCCAGTGCCCGGTGAGTGCTGGTTCTTGATCGTCTCCGGCATCGTCGTCCATACCGTCGATGTCTTCGGAGTCGTAGTCTAGCATGTCGGTTAGATCGTCGACAGTGGCTACAAAGTGGGTGGTGGGTGGGCTTTGAATTTCTTCGTCGTCCGCATCCCAACCATCCTGGCCGCAGTCCGGCCAGGGCCCTCCTGATAGCGAGAGATGTTTTAGCGAATTCAGGATGTCGCCAAAAGGTGAGTGCTGAAAGATGTCCTCAGCGGTGAACTCCATGATCGGCGCCCAATCGGATTTGATTGGCAGGGGCGTAGGAGGTTCGGAGTCCGGCAGGGAGTCCGGTACCTCGGAGTCACGGGTTTTATAGGGGACAAGGTCGGTATTCGGCTCCATCACCGTAGTGGTTGCAGCTCCCGAGGCGGTGTCCAGCCACTCGTCCTCGATCTGCACGATTGGCTCCGAACTATGGGTCGGAGCGGATTCGTGTGCGGCCTCCAAGGTACTGTCCGGCGGCAGAGTTAGATCATGCCCATCGTGACAGTGTGGCACACTCGGCTGCGGCTCGGATCCATCGAAGATCAAGTCTCCGCGGATGTCCGCCGTGAAGTTTAGGCTTCCAAATCTGACCTGATGGCCAGGGGCGTAGCTTTCGATCTGCTCCAGATGGCCAAGTGAATTGGCCCGCAGTGCGAAGCCGCCGAATACGAAGGTCTGTCCGGGAAGAAAAGTCTCACCCTGGACTGCGTCGTTGTTGATTGAATAAGCCATCAAGCCTATCGGTGACGACACAGAGGAACTCTCAATGAAAGCACCAATGTCGGTGTCAAAACCGGCGGATCTCGGGTAGGGATTCCCAAACTGTGCGTCTAGGCGGATGGTAACAGGAGACAAGGGACACGATGTTTTTACCCAGGTTCAGGCCCTCTCGATGGAGGTAAAACCCTACTCCTGCTTGATTGATATTGATGATATGGGTAGTACAAGAGTGGATCTACCACGAGATCAAGGAGGCTAAACCCTAGAATTTAGCCTATGGTATGATTATTGTAATGGTTGTGTTCGTCCTACGGACTAAAACCCTCCGGTTTATATAGACACCGGAGAGGGCTAGGGTTACACAGAGTCGGTTACAATGGTAGGAGATCTACATATCCGTATCGCCAAGCTTGCCTTCCACGCCAAGGAAAGACCCATCCGGACACGGGACGAAGTCTTCAATCTTGTATCTTCATAGTCTTGGAGTCCGGCCAATGATGATAGTCCGGCTATCCGGACACCCCCTAGTCCAGGAATCCCTCAGGCTTCTTCCCAGGAGTGAAAACTTGCTGGCCATTCTTCTTGAAGTTCCCTTTCTTTCCCTTGCCCTTTTTCTTGAAACTAGTGGTCTTGTTAACCATCAACACTTGATGTTCTTTCTTGATTTCTACCTTCGCCGATTTTAGCATCGCGAAGCGCTCAGGAATCGTTTTCGTCATCCCTTGCATATTATAGTTCATCAAGAAGTTCTAGTAACTTGGTGATAGTGACTAGAGAACTCTGTCAATCACTATCTTATCTGGAAGATTAACTCCCACTTGATCCAAGCGATTGTAGTACCCAGACATTCTGAGCTCATGCTCATTGGCTGAGCTATTCTCCTCCATCTTGTAGGCAAAGTACTTGTCAGAGGTCTCATACCTCTTGACATGGGCATAGTTTGAAATACCAATTTCAGCTCTTGGAACATCTCATATGCTCCATGGCGTTCAAAACATTTTTGAAGTCCCGGTTCTAACGTAATGCATGGCACACTAAACTATTAAGTAGTCATCATATCGAGCTTGCCAAACATTCATACCATCTACATCTGCTCCTGTAATAGGTCTGTCACCTAGCGGTGCATTAAGGACATAATTCTTCTGTGTAGCAACGAGGATAATCCTCAGATCACGGACCTAGTCCGCACCATTTCTAGTATGGTCTTTCAACTTAGTTTTCTCTAGGAATATATCAAAAATAGGGGAGCTACAACGCGAGCTATTGATGTACAACATAATTTGCAAATACTATCAGGACTAAGTTCATGATAAATTTAAGTTCAATTAATCAAATTACTAATGAACTCCCACTTAAATCAACATCCCTCAAGTTGTCTAAGTGATACATGATCGAAATCAACTAAACCATGTCCGATCATCATGCGAGATGGAGTAGTCTTCAATGGTGAACATCTCTATGTTGATCATATCTACTATATGACTCATGTTCGACCTTTCGGTCTCTAGTGTTCTGAGGCCATGTCTATACATGCTAGGCTCGTCAAGTTTAGCCTAAGTATTCTGCATGTGCAAAACTGTCTTACACCCGTTGTATGTGAACTTAGAGTCTATCACACCCGATCATCACGTGGTGTCTCAACATGACGAACTATAGCAATGGTGCATACTCAGGGAGAAAACTTTTACCTTGAAATGTAGTGAAGGGGTCATCTTATAATGCTATCGTCGTACTAAGCAAAATAAGATGCATAAAAGAAAAACATCACATGCAATCAAAATATGTGACATGATATGGCCATCATCATCTTGTGATTTTGATCTCCATCTCCAAAGCATCATCATGATCTCCATCGTCACCGGCTCGACACCTTTTGTCACATCCCTAGCTTCTGGTAATGCACTAGGCTAGACCTCTTGCTGCATCATGTTTAAATTCAAATGAAATTTGAATTGAGGAATTTTCAAAGCCTCAGAATCCTTTAAAAAAAATTATGATCAAGATAAAAATTGCTTCAAATATGTCCAAGAAAATGTTCTTGTTATCCTCTGGAAATATTGGCAAGAGGTAAAATCCAAACCAATATTTTCGGTATCTCAGAAACATTTATTTTGGGTATTTGAATTAAATCAATAGCTATTTGAATTGGACTTATATCATCTGTTAAATAAATATAGGTCCAATAATTCTGAAATATTTTTGTGGAGCATTGTTTTAATTCTTTTAGCTCCTAAAAATATTGTCAGAAGCAAAATAAATTGAATTGGTTTCAAAACCAAATTCAAAACAAACCTGCAAAATAGAAAACAGAACAGAAAATAAAAGACAGAGAGAGAGAAGGAAGTTACCTGTCCAGCCCAGCCGGCCCAGCTCCTCCCGCTGGCCCAGCCCACCGCCGCCCCCCCCCTCCCCTGTCGTCTTCCTCCCTGCCAGGAGGACGGACACCGCGACACCGCCGCGCGCGCCACCTCCACCCTGCTCGGCCACCTCCTGCTTCCTCCCTGGCCTCCCCAGCGACGCCCCGGACGACGCCACGCGCCTCCCCGACCCCCTCTCACTTCTCCCTCGCTCTCTGGACCTCCCTCCCCTCTCTGCTCCCTTCCCGAGCGGAGCCCGT
>NC_041383.1:461486309-461507524 GCF_002162155.2 Triticum dicoccoides | reverse complement strand
GGCCACCGTCTCCCCCTCGACCCCTCGCTGTGCTTGCGAGCTCCGCCTCGACCCTCTCTTCCTCCCCACCGATCCACGGCCCTCCGGAAGCCCTGCATCGCCGCCCACGTCGCCGTTCCCCTCCTCGGCCACCGGAGATCGTCGCCGTCGATTCGCTGCACTCCGGCCGCCCCCGAGCCCACTAACCCTCCCTACAGCTCCGCGGTGAGCCTCCGTGCAGAACCCCTCTCTCTCCCCTCGCGTTTGCAAGCTCTAGGCCATAGCTCCGCCACGGCCGAACTCCGGCCGCTGCTGACCTCGTCACCGCCGTCACTACAGCCGTTTGAGCTCGTCTCGGAGCGTGCCACCGCACTCAGGAAGCCACCAGGAGCCTAACGCATATCCTGACTCGCCCTCCCGTGCACCACAGCGCCAACCCCGCACTCACCGAAGTCCGGCGCCGCCGCGAGCTCCGTTCCGGCGAGCCCCGGCGTCCCCGCAGCCTCCCACCTACCCCATCAGATGCGGGAGAGCCCGGGCTACGCCCCGGTGCCCTCAGCGCGCGAATCCGATGCCCCTAGCGCAAGTCCAGCGTGCTCCGCCGTGCTCTGTGGTCACCGCCGGCCAAACTCCGGCGGGCCGATGTGGCCACTTAGTTAGGGGCTAATCACCCTATGAGCCACTGCCATGTGGGCCCCCGCGCCTAATTAGTATTAGTATTTTTCTGTTTAGTTTAGTCTAATTGCAGTGGCCCCACGCGTCAGTTTTGACCGTGCTGGCGTGGCCGTTGACTGGGCCCACCCGTCAGCGGCACTAAGCAGCCCCAGTCACTGACCAGTGGACCCCACTGGTCAGGTTTGACCTGAATCTGCCCCGTTGACCTGACGACGTCAAGGTGATGTCATGCTGACGCATTAAATGATTTTCTGGATTTAAAATAAATCAGAAAATCCAGAAAATTGTATAAACTTCAATAAATCATAGAAAATTAATCGTAACTCCAAATTAAATAAATTATATATGAAAAATTGTCAGAAAAATTCAAGGAATCCATCTGTACCATTTTCATGCATGTTAGAACAACTTATAGGTGTTGTTTAGCACAAATCAATTAAATGGCATTTGAATAATCACATATGGAGTTTAAATTTGAATCTTGTATTCAAACCAACCCCATTTAACTTGTTACTAGATGCATTAGCCCAAAACACATTCATTTTGCCATGTCATAGCATGCATCATACTGAGCATTGCATTGATCGTGTTTCTTCTATGTTTGCCGGTGCTGTTCCCCCTCGGTAGACGTTGTACCGATGATGTGATCGTTGACACTGATGAAGACTCAATGTTATCTTCAGAAGTGCCAGGCAAGCAAAATCCCCTTGTTCATTCCGATACAATCCTACTCTCTCGCTCCTGCTCTCTTTTACTGCATTAGGACAACAACGATTCATCTGTTACTTGCTGCGGTAGCTGAACCCCTTTATCCTTTGCATGACCTGTCATTGCCACAGTAAATAGATGAAACCCACTAGCATGAGTAGGAGTTGTTTGAGCCCTGTTGTGCCTACTCATTCTTGCTTGTTTGTCATGCCTGCTACTGCTTAGAGTTGAGTCAGGTCTGATTCATCGGGGATGAATCAGAGGCGTGAGAACATGTCCTACTGTGTGTGAGCTAAGTGTGTGAACACGTTTTGGTAAAGGTAGCGGTGAGAGGCCATGTAGGAGTACATGGTGGGTTGTCTCATTGCAGCCGTCCTCAGGAACTGAGTTCTGTGTTTGTGATCCATGATTCAGCTACTACCATACATTGGGCCCTGAAATATGACCCCGCTCGACTTCTTATTCACCCTAGTCCTCTGTCCAGGAGTTGCAAGTAGTTTCTGGTGTTTGTAGCTTACTGGAGGCCGTGGACAGCGCTGACCGTAGGGGTGGGCTGTGATGCGGTAGGTACGTGGCACGGTGTACCGGATGCCCGTTTGGTATCTCGGGAACCCTGTTCACATCGTTTGGGGCTGTGAGCGAAACTCCGGCCGGATCTCCTCATGGATGGAACCCGAATAGGCGATAAACCTGGACTAGAGACTTAGGTGTTTAGGTAGGTCGTGGTCTACACCCACGTCGGCTTTCGCTTGAAGTCTGCCGAGCACATGTCGTGTGCAGACGCTAAGTGGTGGAAACATGTATGAAGAAGTACACCCCTGCAGGGTTATCATCATCTATTCGAATAGCCGTGTCCGCGGAAAAGGACTTCTAGGTTGCTTATATCAGTTCATAGACAAGTGAAAGTGGATACTCTAAAATACGCAAGATAAGCGTGAGTGCTATGGATGGCGTTCTCGTAGGGAGACGGGAGCGGATCCATAGTGGTGTATTGATATGGTGAATATGTGGACTCGTGTGCGCCACCTCAAAAGAGTTACTCGCAGTCGTAGTTCAGGATAGCCACCGAGTCAAAGCTGGCTTGCTGCAGTTAAACCCCACCATCCCCTTTGTTGATGATGATGCATATGTAGATAGTTCTGATGTAAGTCTTGCTGGGTACATTTGTACTCACGTTTGCCTATTTATGTTTTTGCAGAGAGACTTCGGTCTCGCTAGTAGTTCCGCGTGGACTTCGACGTTTAGCTTGTTACCTCAGCTACGATCTTGTGCCTCGGCAGGATCTGGTAGATAGTCAGGCTTCTCAGCCTTTTTCATTTATAGATGTCTGTACTCAGACATGATAGCTTCCGCTTGTGCTTTGATTTGTATGCTCTGATTGTTGGGTCATGAGACCCATGTTTGTAATATCTCGCTCCTCGGAGCCTATTGAATAAATTACTTGAGTCGTAGAGTCATGTTGTGATGCCATGTTGTATTTGCACATATCGAGCATATTGTGTGTATGCTATTGAAATGCTTGGTATGTGTGGGATCTGACCATCTAGTTGTTTATCTTTAGTAGCCTCTCTTACCGGGAAATATCTCCTAGTGTTTCCACCGAGCCATGGTAGCTTGCTACTGCTCCGGAACACTTAGGCTGGCCGGCATGTGTCCTTCTTCGTTCCTGTGTCTGTCCCTACGGGGAAATGTCACGCGATGAATACCAGAGTCCTGTTAGCCCGCTACAGCCCGGTTCACCGGAGTCCTGCAAGCCCAGTGCTACAGCCTGGATTCACTCGCTGATGACCGACACGTTCGATGCTGGGTCATGGATGCCTGTCCCTGTAAGTTTGTGCCACTTTGGGTTTACGACTAGCCATGTCAGCCCGGGCTCCTTATCATATGGATGCTAGCGACACTGTCATATACGTGTGCCAAAAGGCGCAAACGGTCCCGGGTAAAGGTAAGGCGACACCCGTGGGAATACCGTGCGTGAGGCCGCAAAGTGATATGAGGTGTTACATGCTAGATCGATGTGGCATTGAGTCGGGGTCCTGACACCTTTATCTCTATCGTTGCGTCGTGGTCGTCTCGCCAACTATTGCTTCTACAACTATCGCTAACGCATAGTGATAAAGTAAAGCAATTACATGGCATTTGCATTTCATACAATAAAGAGACAACCATAAGGCTCCTGTCGGTTGCTGATAACTTTACAAAACATGATCATCTCAAACAATAACATTTATCACATCATGTCTTGACCATATCACATCACAGCATACCATGCAAAAACAAGTTAGACGTCCTCTACTTTGTTGTTGCAAGTTGTTCGTGGCTGCTAGCAAGAACCATTCTTACCTATGGAAAAAACCACAATGGTGATTCGTCAAATTTGCTATTTTAACCTTCTTCAAGGACCGGTCGCAGTCAAATTCGATTCAACTAAAGTAGGAGAAACACACACACGTCTAGGCAATTGTTTGGGGTGTGCTAGGCGCCCCCCTCCTCATATTGAAGGAAATATGCCCTAGAGGCAATAATAAAGTTATTATTTATTTCCTTATTTCATGATAAATGTTTATTATTCATGCTAGAATTGTATTAACCGGAAACATAATACATGTGTGAATACATAGACAAACATAGTGTCACTAGTATGCCTCTACTTGACTAGCTCGTTGAATCAAAGATGGTTAAGTTTCCTAGCCATAGACATGAGTTGTCATTTGATTAACGGGATCACATCATTAGGAGAATGATGTGATTGACATGACCCATTCCGTTAGCCTAGCACTTGATCGGTTAGTATGTTGCTATTGCTTTCTTCATGACTTATACATGTTCCTGTAACTATGAGATTATGCAACTCCCGTTTACCGGAGGAACACTTTGGGTGCTACCAAACGTCACAACGTAACTGGGTGATTATAAAGGAGTACTACAGGTGTCTCCAAAGGTACATGTTGGGTTGGCGTATTTCGAGATTAGGTTTTGTCACTCCGATTGTCGGAGAAGTATCTCTGGGCCCTCTCGGTAATGCACATCACTATAAGCCTTGCAAGCAATGTGACTAATGAGTTAGTTGCGGGATGATGCATTACATAACGAGTAAAGAGACTTGCCGGTAACGAGATTGAACTAGGTATTGGGATACCGACGATCGAATCTCGGGCAAGTAACATACCGATGACAAACGGAACAACGTATGTTGTTATGCGGTTTGACCGATAAAGATCTTCGTAGAACATGTGGGAGCCAATATGAGCATCCAGGTTCCGCTATTGGTTATTGACCGAGAATAGTTCTAGGTCATGTCTACATTGTTCTCGAACCCGTAGGGTCGGCACGCTTAAGGTTTCGATGACAGTTATATTATGAGTTTATGAGTTTTGATGTACCGAAGGAGTTCGGAGTCCCGGATGAGATTGGGGACATGACGAGGAGTCTCGAAATAATCGAGACGTAAAGATCGATATATTGGACGACTATATTCGTAGTTCGGAAAGGTTCTGAGTGATTCGGGTATTTTTCGGAGTACCGGAGAGTTACGGGAATTCGCCGGGGAGTATATGGGCCTTATTGGGCCATACGGGAATAGAGGAGAGAGGCCGAAAGGAAGGAGGCGCGCAGACCCCCTCTGGTCCGAATTGGACAAGGGGTGCGGCCCCCTTTTCCTTCCCCCTCTCCCCCTCTTTCCCCCTTCTCCTACTCCAACAAGGAAGGAGGGAGTCCTACTCCCGGTGGGAGTAGGACTCCCCTTGGCGCGCCCCTACTAGGCCGGCCGCCCCCTCCCCCCTTGCTCCTTTATATACGGGGGCAGGGGGCACCTCTAGACACAACAACAATTGATCCCTTGGATCTCTTAGCCGTGTGCGGTGCCCCCCTCCACCATAATCCACCTCGATAATATCGTAGCAGTGCTTAGGCGAAGCCCTGCGTCGGTAGTACATCAAGATCGTCACCACGCCGTCGTGCTGACGGAACTCTCCCTCGACACTCGGCTGGATCGGAGTTCGAGGGATGTCATCGAGCTGAACGTGTGCTATAACTTGGAGGTGCCGTACGTTCGGTGCTTGGATCGGTCGGATCGTGAAGACGTACGACTACATCAACCGCATGGTCATAACGCTTCCGCTTACGGTCTACGAGGGTACGTGGACAACACTCTCCCCTCTCGTTGCTATGCCATCACCATGATCTTGCGTGTGCGTAGGAATTTTTTTGAAATTACTACGTTCCCCAACAGTGGCATCCGAGCCTAGGTTTTATGCGTTGATGTTATATGCACGAGTAGAACACAAGTGAGTTGTGGGCGATACAAGTCATACTGCTTACCAGCATGCCATACTTTGGTTCAGCGGTATTGTTGGATGAAGCGGCCTGGACCGACATTACGCGTACGCTTACGCGAGACTGGTTTTACCGCCGTGCTTTGCACACAGGTGACTAGTGGGTGTCTGTTTCTCCAACTTTAGTTGAACCGAGTGTGGCTACGCCCGGTCCTTGCGAAGGTTAAAACAACACCAACTTGACAAACTATCGTTGTGGTTTTGATGCGTAGGTGAGATTGGTTCTTGCTTAAGCCCGTAGCAGCCATGTAAAACTTGCAACAACAAAGTAGAGGACGTCTAACTTGTTTTTGCAGGGCATGTTGTGATGTGATATGGTCAAGAGGTGATTAGATATAAGTTGTTGTATGAGATGATCATGTTTTGTTGAAGTTATCGGCAACTTGCAGAAGCCCTATCGATGTCTCTTTGTTGCATAAGATGCAAGTGCCAAATAATTGCTTCACTTTATCGCTATATGATAGCAATAGTTGCAAGAGCAATAGTTGGTGAGACAACCATGTGATGACACATTGATATAGATCAAGATGATGAAGATCATGGTGTCGTGCCGGTGACGATAGAGATCAGGATAGTACACTGGAGATGGAGATCAAAGGCGCAAGCTGATCATGGCCATATCATGTCACATATTTTGATTGCATATGATGTTTATGTATTATACATCTTATTCTTGCTTTGATTGATGGTAGCATTTTAAGATGATCTCTCACTAATTATCAAGAAGTGTTCTCCCTGAGTATGCACCGTTGCCAAAGTTCGTCGTGCCCAGACACCACGTGATGATCGGGTGTGATAAGCTCTACGTCCATCTACAACGGGTGCAAGCCAATTTTGCACATGCTGAATACTCAGGTTAAACTTGACGAGCCTAGCATATGCAGATATGGCCTCGGAGCACGGAGACCGAAAGGTCGAGCGTGAATCATATAGTAGATATGATCAACATAGTGATGTTCACCATTGAAAACTACTCCATCTCACGTGATGATCGGTTATGGTTTAGTTGATTTGGATCACGTGATCACTTAGATGACTAGAGAGATGTCTGTCTAAGTGGGAGTTCTTAAGTAATATGATTAATTGAACTTAAATTTATCATGAACTTAGTCCTGGTAGTATTTTGCAAATTATGTTGTAAGATCAATAGCTTGCGTTGTTGCTTTCATATGTTTATTTTGATATGTTCCTAGATAAAATTGTGTTAAAAATGTTAGTAGCAATGATGCGGATTGGATCCGCGATCTGAGGTTTATCCTCATTGCTGCACAAAAGAATTATGTCCTTAATGCACCGCTAGGTGACAGACCTATTGCAGGAGCAGATGCAGACGTTATGAACATTTGGCTAGCTCAATATGATGACTACTTGATAGTTTTGTGCACCATGCTTTATGGCTTAGAATCGGGACTTCAAAGATGTTTTGAACATCATGGACCATATGAGATGTTCCAGGAATTGAAGTTAATATTTCAAGCAAATACCCGAGTTGAGAGATATGAAGTCTCCAACAAGTTCTATAGCTAAAAGATGGAGGAGAATCGCTCAACTAGTGAGCATGTGCTCAGATTGTCTGGGTACTACAATCGCTTGAATCAAGTGGGAGTTAATCTTCCAGATAAGATAGTGATTGACAGAATTCTCTAGTCACCATCACCAAGTTAGTAGAACTTCGTGATGAACTGTAGTATGCAAGGGATGATGAAAATGATTCCCGAGTTTCTCATGATGATGAAATCGATGAAGGTAGAAATCAAGAAAGAACATCAAGTGTTGATGGTTAACAAGACCACTAGTTTCAAGAGAAGGGCAAAGGGAAAGAAAGGGAACTTCAAGTGGAAAGACAAGCAAGTTGTCACTCCTGCGAAGAAGCCCAAAGCTGGACCATAGCCTGAAACTGAGTGTTTACACTGCAAAGGAAATGGTCACTCGAAGCGGAAATGCCCTGAATATTTGGTGGATAAGAAGGATGGCAAAGTGAACAAGGGTATATTTGATATACAGATTATTGATGTGTGCCTTACTAGTGTTTATAGTAGCCCCTGAGTATTTGATACTTGTTCGGTTGCTAAGATTAGTAACTCGAAACAGGAGTTACAGAATAAACAAAGACTAGTTGAAGGGAAAGTGACGATGAGTGTTGGAAGTAGTTCCAAGATTGATATGATCATCATCGCACACTCCCTATACTTTCGGGATTAGTGTTAAACCTAAATAAATGTTATTTGGCGTTTGCGTTGAGCATGAATATGATTTGATCATGTTTATTGCCGTACGGTTATTCATTTAAAATCAGAGAATAATTGTTGTTCTGTTTACATGAATAAAACCTTCAATGGTTATACACCCAATGAAAATAGTTTGTTGGATCTCGATCGTAGTGATACACATATTCATTATATTGAGGCCAAAAGATGCAAAGTTAATAATGATAGTGCAACTTATTTGTGGCACTGCCGTTTGGGTCATATCGGTGTAAAGCGCATGAAGAAACTCCATAAAGATGGATTTTCGAAATCACTTGGTTATGAATCATTTGATGCTTGCGAACCGTGCCTTTTGGGCAAGATGACTAAAACTCCGTTCTTCGGAACAATGGAACGAGCTACTGACTTATTGGAAATATTACATACTGATGTATGCAGACCAATGAGTATGAAGGCTCGTGGCAAGTATCGTTATTTTCTGACCTTCACAAGATGATTTGAGCAGATATGGGTATATCTACTTGATGAAACATAAGTCTGAAATAATTGAAAGGTTCAAAGAATTTCGGAGTGAAGTGGAAAAATCATCGTAACAAGAAAATAAAGTTTCTGCGATCTGATCGCGGAGACGAATATTTGAGTTACGAGTTTGGTCTTCAATTAAAACAATGTGGAATAGTTTCACAGCTCACGCCACCTGGAACACCACAACGTTATGGTGTGTCCGAACATCGTAACCGCACTTTATTGGATATGGTGCGATCCATGATGTCTCTTACTGATTTACCACTATTGTTTTGGGGTTATGCATTATAGACAGCTGCATTCACGTTAAAAGGGCACCATCTAAAACCGTTGAGACGACACCGTATGAACTGTGGTTTAGCAAGAAAACCAAGTTGTCGTTTCTTAAAGTTTGGGGCTACGATGCTTATGTGAAAAAGTTTCATCCTGATAAGCTCAAACCCAAATCGAAGAAGTGCGTCTTCATAGAATACCCAAAGGAAACTGTTGGGTACACCTTCTATCACAGATCCGAAGGCAAGATATTCGTTGCTAAAATGGATCCTTTCTAGAGAAGGAGTTTCTCTTGAAAGAAGTGAGTGGGAGGAAAGTAGAACTTGATGAGGTAACTGTACCTCCTCCCAAATTGGAAAATAGTTCATCACTGAAATCAGTTCCAGTGATTTCTACACCAATTAGTGAGGAAGCTAATGATGATGATCATGAAACTTCAGATCAAGTTACTACAGAACCCCGTAGGTCTTCCAGAGTACGGTCCGCACCAGAGTGGTACGGTAATCCTGTTCTGGAAGTCATGTTACTAGACCATGATAAACCTACGAACTATGAGGAAGCGATGATGAGCCCAGATTCCGCAAAATGGCCAGAGGCCATGAAATCTGAGATAGGATCCATGTATGAGAACAAAGTGTGGACTTTGGTGGAGTTGCCCGATGATCAGCAAGCCATATTGTATAAATGGATCTTCAAGAGGAAGACATATGCTGATAGTAGTGTTACTATCTACAAAGCTCAACTTGTCGCAAAAAGTTTTTCGACAAGTTCAAGGTGTTGACTACAATGAGATTTTCTCAACTGTAGCGATGCTTAAGTCTGTCCGAATCATGTTAGCAATTGCCACATTTTATAAAATCTGGCAAATGGATGTCAAAACTACATTCCTTAATGGATTTTTTTAAAGAAGAGTTGTATATGATGCAACCAGAAGGTTTTGTTAATCATAAAGGTGCTAACAAAATGTGCAAGCTCCAGCAATCCATCAATGGACTGGTGCAAGCATCTCGGAGTTGGAATATACGCTTTGATTAATTGACCAAAGCATATGGTTTTATACAGATTTTTGGAAAGGCTTGTATTTACAAGAACATGAGTGGGAGCACTACAGCATTTCTGATAAGTATATGTGAATAACATATTGTTGATCGAAAATAATGTAGAATTATTCTGCAAAGCATAAAGGAGTGTTTGACATGAGTTTTTTAAAGAAAGACCTCGGTGAAGCTGCTTACACATTGAGCATCAAGATCTATATAGATAGATCAAGACGCTTGATAAGATTTTTCAATGAGTACATACCTTGATAAGTTTTTGAAATAGTTCAAAATGGAACAGTCAAAGAAAGAGTTCTTGCCTGTGTTGCAAAGGTGTGAAATTGAGTAAGACTCAAATCCCGACCACGGCAGAAAATAGAAAAGAGAATGAAAGTCATTCCCTATGCCTCAGTCATAGGTTCTATAAAGTATGCTATGCTATGTACCAGACCTATTGTATACCTTGCATTGAATTGGGCGATGGAGTACAATGGTGATCTAGGAGTAGATCACTGGACATTGGTCAAGAATATCCTTAGTGAGGACTAAGGAAATAATTCTCGATAATGGAAGTGATAAAAGAGCTCGTCGTAAAAAGTTACAATGGTGCAAGCTTTTACACTGATCCAGATGAGTCTAAGTCTTAATCTGGATACATATTGAAAGTGGGAGCAATTAGCTAGAGTAGATCCGTATAGAGCATTGTAGACATAAAATATTTGCAAAATACATACGGCTCTAAATGTGACAGACCCGTTGACTAAGCTTCTCTCACGAGCAAAACATGATCACACCTTAGTACTCTTTGGGTGTTAATCACATAAGCGATGTGAACTAGATTATTGACTCTAGTAAACCCTTTGGGTGTTGGTCACATGACAATGTGAACTATGGGTGTTAATCATATACAGATATGAATATTGGTGTTAAATCACATGGTGATGTGAACTAGATTATTGACTCTAGTGCAAGTGGGAGACTGAAGGAAATATGCCCTAGAGGCAATAATAAAGTTATTATTTATTTCCTTATTTCATGATAAATGTTTATTATTCATGCTAGAATTGTATTAACCGGAAACATAATACATGTGTGAATACATAGACAAACATAGTGTCACTAGTATGCCTCTACTTGACTAGCTTGTTGAATCAAAGATGGTTAAGTTTCCTAGCCATAGACATGAGTTGTCATTTGATTAACGGGATCACATCATTAGGAGAATGATGTGATTGACATGACCCATTCCGTTAGCCTAGCACTTGATCGGTTAGTATGTTGCTATTGCTTTCTTCATGACTTATACATGTTCCTGTAACTATGAGATTATGCAACTCCCGTTTACCGGAGGAACACTTTGGGTGCTACCAAACGTCACAACGTAACTGGGTGATTATAAAGGAGTACTACAGGTGTCTCCAAAGGTACATGTTGGGTTGGCGTATTTCGAGATTAGGTTTTGTCACTCCGATTGTCAGAGAAGTATCTTTGGGCCCTCTCGGTAATGCACATCACTATAAGCCTTGCAAGCAATGTGACTAATGAGTTAGTTGCAGGATGATGCATTACATAACGAGTAAAGAGACTTGCCGGTAACGAGATTGAACTAGGTATTGGGATACCGACGATCGAATCTCGGGCAAGTAACATACCGATGACAAAGGGAACAACGTATGTTGTTATGCTGTTTGACCGATAAAGATCTTCGTAGAATATGTGGGAGCCAATATGAGCATCCAGGTTCCGCTATTGGTTATTGACCGAGAATAGTTCTAGGTCATGTCTACATTGTTCTCGAAGCCATAGGGTCTGCACGCTTAAGGTTTCGATGACAGTTATATTATGAGTTTATGAGTTTTGATGTACCGAAGGAGTTCGGAGTCCCGGATGAGATCGGGGACATGACGAGGAGTCTCGAAATGATCGAGACATAAAGATCAATATATTGGACGACTATATTCGGAGTTCGGAAAGGTTCCGAGTGATTCGGGTATTTTTCGGAGTACCGGAGAGTTACGGGAATTCGCCGGGGAGTATATGGGCCTTATTGGGCCATACGGGAATAGAGGAGAGAGGCCGAAAGGAAGGAGGCGCGCAGCCCCCCTCTGGTCCGAATTGGACAAGGGGTGCGGCCCCCTTTTCCTTCCTCCTCTCCCCCTCTTTCCCCCTTCTCCTACTCCAACAAGGTAGGAGGGAGTCCTACTCCCGGTGGGAGTAGGACCCCCCTTGGCGCGCCCCTACTAGGCCGGCCGCCCCCTCCCCCCTTGCTCCTTTATATACGGGGCAGGGGGGCACCTCTAGACACAACAACAATTGATCCCTTGGATCTCTTAGCCGTGTGCGGTGCCCCCCTCCACCATAATCCACCTCGATAATATCGTAGCGGTGCTTAGGCGAAGCCCTGCGTTGGTAGTACATCAAGATCATCACCATGCCGACGTGCTGACGGAACTCTCCCTCGACACTCGGCTGGATCGGAGTTCGAGGGATGTCATCAAGCTGAACATGTGCTAGAACTCGGAGGTGACATACGTTCGGTGCTTGGATCGGTCGGATCGTGAAGACGTACGACTACATCAACCGCGTTGTCATAACGCTTCCGCTTACGGTCTACGAGGGTACGTGGACAACACTCTCCCCTCTCATTGCTATGCCATCACCATGATCTTGCGTGTACGTAGGAATTTTTTTTAAATTACTACGTTCCCCAACACATATATATAGGTGGGAGGGAGAGGGGAGAGGCCAAGGGGCGCCCCAAGTAGGTCTGAATCCTACTTGGGCTCCTGCCTTTGCCCGCGCCCCCTTGCCATATTTGTTGGAGGGGGAAGGAAAGAGGGGGGGAGAGGGAAGGAAGGGGGAATCCTATTCCACTCTTTCCTTCTTCTCCTAGGCAGGCCCAAATGGGGGGGCACCAGCCCCTTGTGGCTGGTGCGTCTCCGCTCTTGGCCCATAAGGCCCATATCTTTTGCCGGGCGTGCCCGGAACCCCTTCCGGTGACTCGATATGTACCCGGTACCCTCCGGAACACTTCTAGTGTCCGAATACCATTGTCCTATATATCAATATTTACCTCTCGATCATTTTGAGACTCCTCGTCATGTCCGTGATGTCATCTGGGACTCCGAACAACATTCAGTCACCAAATCACATAACTAATATAATACTATATCATCAACAAACTTTAAGCATGCGGACCTTACGGGTTCGAGAACTATGTAGACATGACCGAGACACCTCTCCGGTCAATAACCAATAGCGGAACCTAGATGCCCATATTGGCTCCTACATATTCTATGAAGATCTTTATCGGTCGATTCGTTATGACAATGTACATAATTCCCTTTGTCCATCGGTATGTTACTTGCCTGAGATTCGATCGTCGGTATCTCTATACCTAGTTCAATCTTGTTACCGACAAGTCTCTTTACTCGTTCCATAATACATCACCTCGTGACTAACTCCTTAGTGGCTTGCTGGCAAGCTTATGATGTTTATTACCGAAAGGGCCCAGAGATACCTCTCCTATACTCGGAGTGAGAAACCCTAATCTCGATCTATGCCAACTCAACAAACACCTTCGGAGATACATGTAGAGCATATTTATAATCACCCAGTTATGTTGTTACCTTTGATAGCACACAAGACATTCGAAGGAAAATGTATTTGACATGAAGAAAGTAATAGCAATAAAACTGAACACGATCATTATGCTAAGCTAACGGATGGGTCTTGTCCATCACATTATTCTCCTAATGATGTGATCCCGTTATCAAATGACAACTCATGTCCATGGTTAGGAAACCTTATCTATCTTTGATCAACGAGCTAGTCTAGTAGAGGCTCACTAGGGACATGTTGTTTGTTTATGTATTCACACATGTATTAAGGTTTCCTATCAATACAATTCTAGCATGCATAATAAACCTTTGTCATGAATAAGGAAATATAAAATAACAACTTTATTATTGCCTCTAGGGCATATTTCCTTCACCCGACAGGTCTTGGCTTATCAAAGTGAACTCTTTTGTTTGTGCACAAGTCAGGGGAAACAAGTCCCCCTGTCTTGTGTACCCCGACAGAAGCCCCCGGGCATGAGCCATTCGTGTCTATGAGCATCGTTGGGTTAGGCTCCAAATAGTGCACAGATACACGTCGTAGAAATGTTGCTTATGCAATTTTAGCGATGATGACCTATCAATCTCACATCCACTCCGCATAATTATCACGGGCCTAGGGTCATGGTACAGTAACCGTTATTAAAAAACACGCACGCAAAGACGGCGTTTTCCAGAAAAATAGCAAAGAGCCAGCCCCCGTGCGTGTACCCAATAAAAAGGTAATGCGAAGGGACGCTGCTCATTCGTGTTCATTTCTTCTTCCTTCATCTTCTTCCTCGAGCCAGAACAAGTTCTGCTGCCAAAATCCCTCCTTCAGCTTTGCTAGATCTCGCTCTCTCCGCAAAGCCCAAGAGATGAGGCGAAAGGCGAGTACCGTGAAGGGGAAGCAGATGGCCGCACCCGCGGATGCTGCAGCGGAGGAGAAGAAGAGGATAGTAGAGGAGTTGGACAAGCGGTGACGGGAGGATATGGTTTTCTCCCTGTCATACCTGGATGGCAACACCTTAATCGCAAGGTATGCCTATATGTGGGGGAGGGAAACTAAGGATGGGCATGGTGCACCCGAAGTTTATCCGGAGGGGACCAAGATTCCATCAAATTCGTAGTGCTTCTTTTGCGCGTAATTCCTTTGTGGCCTCACCTCCCCCTTTTCCGATTTCTTTTGTGCCATGATGACCGTGTATGGGTTCCATCTCCTGGATTTCACACCCAACGCGATGACATGTATGTTAATCTTTGCCCACTTGTGCGAGAACTTTGTTAGAGTCACCCCCAATGTGGATTTGTCCAGGCACTTCTTTATCCCGCGGATAGAAGACAAATCCCACCGCTCGGGAAACATAAGTTGGATCCCTCAGGGCAAGAAGGAAGATTGGGAGTATCTCGCTGGCCAGCTGCACGGAAAGTGGGAAGAGTGGAGGGTTGACTTGTGTTGGATCAAGGACAAGGAAACCCCATCGTTCTGCTTGACATGGACTGGATGTGTCACGCTTGGGAGCGATTGGAGTAAATTGGGCCTCAGTGACGATAGGCTTCGCCCGGTGCTGAACAGGATTGCCCGTCTCAAAGCTGTCGAGCTGACCATCGAACACGTGGGGGTCGATTTTCTCCGGTGTCGCATTGCACCACTGCGGAAAAGAGATAGGCTTGCCTGGGAATACAAGAATTCCACCGATAGGATGCGATTGTACCCAGGCCCTGCCAATAACTTGACAGTGTATGGCCATGGTTGGTTGTGCGAATAGCTGTTTGGCAACCTTGGTCCATTCCATTTGCCGGCGAAGGTTGTTCCTCTGCACCTCAACTCCGCCTTGAGTCAGATTCTGCAATGGATGCCCGATTCCAATGCTTTCGGAGTTAAGACCGATTGGGTACTGCCTACCTTGGAGTATGAGATGGACTAGGTCTCTCACTTGGAAGAAAAGGCTTCCAGGGTAGAGGATGACCTTGTCAAGCGCACCTCCAGGGTGGAGTAAGTGTTCATTACAAACCGGATTGCAGAGGACAGGGTGCTCAGTTCCGCCAGAGGAATGGCGCCTGGAGAGGAAGAGGAGAAAGATCTTGAGGGTGGCGACTCCTCTAATGAGGGGAGTGGAGAGCACACCATGCAGGAAGCTATTGGGCTCGAACCTACCGGGGCTGGGACTCCTCAGGCCGCAACGACGGAGCCCCGAGAAGGGGTCAATATTAAGGAGGAAGGAAAACTCGAGGAGGAGGAAGAAGGACTTGAAATGGGACCTCAAGCTACAGAGCCAGGGCGCCGCCTTCGCAAGCGGGTCAACCGAGAGCCAGTGGTGCCCTCTTCCTTGCTGGGCACCCCCCAAGGTGAAGAAGACAACCACCAGGAGCAACAAGCAGGATGCAGCACGTCGCTGATCTGCTCGTCTTTCTCAGGCCAAGACTCCAACTGCCAAGCGGTGGGTGGTTGTTCCATGCTGTCATATTATCATTCTTGGATTTTTTTACAATCATTTTATAGCAAATTTATATCATTTTCGGGACTAACGTATTGACATAGTGCCCAGTGGCAGTTGCTGTTTTTTGCTTGTTTTTACTTCGCAGGAAATCAATACCCAATGGTGTCCAAGCGCAACGAAACTTTTTGGTGATTTTTTCTGGATCAGAAGACACCTGTTGGGCCAAAGAATTACCAGAGGGGGGCTTCGAGGGGAGCCCAATCCACCTAGGCATGCCTGGGGGCCCAGGGCGCGCCCTGGTGGGTTGTGCCCACCTCGGCCGCCTCCCACACCGCCTCTTTGCTTTATAAATACCCCAATGTTCCAGAAACCCTAGAGGGGGCGACAAAAAACAATTCCAGCCGCCGCAAGTTCCAGAAACCACAGATCCAACCTAGACACCATCACGGAGGGGTTCTTCATCCTCATTGGTGCCTCGCCGATGATGTGTGAGTAGTTCATTGTAGACCTACGGGTCCATAGTTAGTAGCTAGATGGCTTCCTCTCTCTCTTTTAATTCTCAATACAATGGTCTCTTGGAGATCTATTTGATGTAACTCTTTTTGCTGCGTGTTTGTTGGGATCCGATGAACTTTGAGTTTATGATCAGATCTATGTTTTTTCCATGAAAGTTATTTGAGTCTTTTGATCTCTTATATGCATGATTACTTATATACTCGTATTTCTTCTTGGAATCTTTGGTTTAGTTAGGCCGATTAGATTGATTTTTCTTGCCATGGGAAGTGGTGCATTGTGATGGGTTCGATCTTACGGTGCTTGATCCCAGTGACAGAAGGGGAACCGACACGTATGTATCGTTGCTATTAAGGATAACCAAATGGGGTCTATTCCTATATGAGTAGATCTTGTCTACATCATGTCATCGTTCTTATTGCATTACTCCATTTCCCCATGAACTTAATACACTAGATGCATGCTGGATAGCGGTCGATGTGTGGAGTAATAGTAGTAGATGCAGGCAGGAGTCGATCTACTAATCTTGGACGTGATGCCTATATAATGATCATTGCCTGGGTATCGTCATACTTATTTGAAGTTCTATCAATTGCCCAACAGTAATTTGTTTACCCACCATATGCTATTTTTCCTCGAGAGAATCCACTGGTGAAATCTATGGCCTCCGGGTCTATTTTCACATATATACTTTCAGATCTATTTTGCTATTTGCCTTTTTGTTTATTTGCAACTTTTATTTTTAGATCTATATTATCAAAAACACAAAAATACCTCGCTGAATTTTATTTGCTTTTATTTGCATATATCAATCTACTACAATTAATCTCCCATCAACTCGCCAATTTCTGGCACCGTTACCCGAAAGGGATTGACAACCCCTTTAACACGTCGGGTTGCAAGTATTCGTTCTTTGTGTGCAGGTACCATTTACTAGTGTTGTGTGGTTCTCCTACTTGTTAGATAACCTTGGTATCATCACTGAGGGAAATACCTACCGTTGCTATGTTGCATCATCCCTTCCTCTTTAGGGAAATACCGACGTAGTTCAAGCCAACATCAAAAGGAATTTCTGGCACCGTTGCCGGGGAGACATCATCAACATATACCAAGTTCCTAATCACAAATCTCATCTCCTTGCAATTTACATTATTTGCCATTTTCCTCTCATTTTCCTCTCCCCCACTTCACAAAAATTTGCCGTTTTATTTGCCCTCTTTTTCGTTCGCTGTTTTCTCGTCACAAAAATTAGTGTTTGTGCCAAGCGAGGCCTTTGGGATCATGTTGGGTGATAGTTGATTTGATCTTGTTGAAAAACAGAAACTTTTGTGCTCGGAAAAATAATATTCATAAATCACAAAAATGTGCTTTTGCTCTGAATTTTTACACAGGATTGATATACAAATTGCCCACGTTGTCCTAATTTTTTAGAATTTTTGGAGTTAAAGAAGTATACGAAGTTCCATGATTACTACAGACTATTCTGTTTTTGACAGATTCTATTTTCTTTGCGTTGTGTGCTTATTTTGATGAATCTGTGGTTTGTATTCACTACAAAAAATACACTTCCGTGATGATACGTGTTTGTCACAGTAAGTCACGTTTTCTGTCATGCATGTACATCCATGACGATTTTATGATAGAATCAAGATAGTCATACCCGTGCTGTCGTAGAAGTGTTCTAGGACATTACCAAAATTATCATCACGGAAGTGTCCACTTCCATGATGATAAATCGCGCGTCATAGAAGTGCTTTCGTCAAAGGTGACTGACACGTGGCATCCACCGTAACGGAACGCCATTAAGCTATCGGGTCCGGTTTTGGATCCGATAACCCATTAACAGCCCTGACCAATGGGGATTTTCCACGTGTAAAATCATCATTGGCTGGAGGAAACACATGTCAGCTCACCGTTGGGACATATGTCATCCACTCATCGGACCGAAGGCGCCTATGATACGTGGACATGTTGCACGGCCCAACAAAGGCCCATTCCTATGAAAAGGCCGGCCCGTTTGACTTGGTCAAAAGGTGGCGGGCCGGCCCACAGAAAGCCTGTTAACGGCCTGTTCGCATATATAGCCCATTTACATCCCGCTAACCTAGGGCCCGTTACGACCTATCCGAATTAGGCCCAGTAGTGTCATATGGGCCGTCCAATATGATTCCATCCCGTTTTAACTTCCGGCCCATGTATGGCCCATGACGTCTTTCGGCCCATATTGGGCCCTTTGTAACTCTTGGCCCATTAGCGTCCCGTGGTGAAACTGGCCTGTAATGAACAGTGTATCACTTTATACCCATTAACGACCCATTATTCCATTAGGCCGTTTCAAGCCCACGTTATCTTTCGGCCTTCTCAGGGCCCATTTATTCTTGGGCTCATTTCCAGCATTCGGTTACTTACGACCTGTTACTGTAATTTTCTGCTTGTGGGCCAAATTCAGCCAGTGGATACAGTCGGCCTATTTGTGGCCCATTATTACATTGGGCCCTTTTCATAGCGTCATCAAATACGGCCGATTAACGGCGGCCCGCTATGGTCGGCCCATGAACGGACGATTCCAACTCTAGCCCGTTTACAGCCATAATGCGGTTTGTTATTAGCCAATGTTTGGCCAATTGATCATACGGCCCGTAGAAGGCCCATTGATGATACGGCCCGTAGAAGGCCCATTGTGTCTACAACCCGAAGAAGGCCCATTGTGTCTACGACCCGTAGAAGGCCCATTGTTTATAAGCCCCATAGGAGGCCCATTGTTTCTACGGCCCGTAGAAGACCCATTGTTTCTACAGCCCGTAGGAGGCCCAGTGTCACTACAGTAAATATGTAGCCCATGGTTATTGTGGCCTAGTTTTAAAAATAGGTTATTGCAGCCACTAGCAAACCGTGGAAAAAGAACTGCACTCACTACAAGCAAACAAATAAACAAGACAACAAGGAAATAAATAAGCAAGCAACTTACGCTAGGCTATCACGGCTATTACACATGTTACATCCACTGGGCATGAAAGTTTGCCACCAGTGCAAATATAGGGAACAAAGCAGCATATCATATACACTGGTTGTCAAAGTTGGCGATCAGTGCAAATAAACGCCGCAGGAAAACAAGTCCAGAGCTAAAACCACTTCAGAAGATCTCAAGAAACAATATCCTGGGTACCCATAATGCTGGCAAGATGCTTAGCAAGCTTATTAACTTTCTCTTGTTTGGCGATTAAATCCTCCAGCGCTTGCTATTGCACCAGAAAGTATGCATCTGAATTCTGCAGGGACTTCCTCAGTCCTTCAGCTTCCTGTCGTAGCACATCTGATCGATGTCTTTCAACTTGAAGTTGAGACTCAAGAAGACGAACTGATTCAGGCAGCGAGTTCGAAGAGCTTGTGCCAGCAGTAGTGGCCTGTAACTCGAACACTACATCAATACAAGACTTTTGGGTTCTCTCACTATCGTCAAGGTAGTTTTTATCAGCTTTCTTGGAGACCAACAGGGATGTCTCACTATCTTGAACCTTATCTGCATTACTTCCTTTACCATTGCATAACGGGGTACCATTCTCCAATATTTTGTCTGCATTCTAAAAGAGAAACAAGCATACACATCACAGGTTTACCATCTTGTATATGAAACTCATTTTGGTAAATGAGTTCAGTAGTAAAGTGGACATGATAACAACATGAAACAAACATATATCTATGTACCATGGTCACTTTATGGTCTATATCATTCTAGTTTTTGTTGCCAAATCAAGATAGAGACACAGTTCAAATAATATTTGTTCAAGACAAAGCAGAATAGACAGAATATAAGTGTGGGAAACTATAGAGCAATAACAACACTTGTAAGGTGCATGACATGAGAACATAACTGTTTATTCAATTGAAACTGAAATCAACATAGAGCAAGTTACAACAGCAAACCAGTTAAAGAAACAGGTTTAAAACATACCTATTGCGCCATTAGAGTTTCAATTCCATCCTTCAAATTTGAAAATAGTTGGTATGCATAAATACAGTGATGCAAGAGCAAAGGAGTATGAACCATAGCTACAGAACCTGACCTGAGAACAAATCTTATTCTCCTTTAAGTGTTGAGTTGGGATTCGGAGTGGTGGTCCTCGTGCTTTGGGCACTGCAGTTCCCTTACTAACTGGTCATGTTTGGGTGCTATGTGGTGGAGACGGTGCTATGTCAACTGGAACTGAGTTATTATCTGCCGGGGTTGGGGTTAGAAGGGGTGTAGCTGGTTCTCTATCCAACTGGGTAGGGGTACAATCTGCAAGAGTCTGGGTTATGTGAGGTGGGGCTGGTTCTTGGGCAAGTACAACCGTGGTTCTATCTGCATCAACTGGTAGCACTATCTTTTCTGAAGACCGTGTTGTTACTCCCTTAGATACTGCCATCACCCTCTCCAATTCAAATGGCTGATAAACAAGAAAAGTAATTGAAAGTACATACATTGTATGATAGACAGGTGCAATGGATAGTGGGGAATAAAAGAGGGCATGAAATAATTCACATTTATGTTGTCTAACCAAACAGGATAGCATGACACAATTTCACATATATGATGGCTAACTAAACAGGATAGCACGACACAATTTCACATTATGATGGCTAACTAAAAAAGATGCACTACTAGGAAAAGGCTATAGATGGGATGGACACTAATGGCGCACTGTACATGTGGTGCGCCATTACTAAATACTAATGACGCACCATGTGTTGGTGCGCCATTAGTGTGCAAATACTAATGGCGCACCACATCCCACGGTACGCCATTAGTAATTTTTTTTAAATTTTTTCAAAACTACTAATGGCGCACCGTGGGAGTGGTGCACCATTACTAGTTGAACTAGTAATGGCGCACCATCCCACGGTGCGGTGCGACATTAGTAATTTGGCCCAAACATTCCCCCGAATG